>NW_018396401.1:497289-498761 GCF_000003195.3 Sorghum bicolor
CTAGGTCAAGGGGCTCATGCGAAAGCTCGGTTTGGTCTGTTGAGAGATAGTGCTAATCTTGATGCAAGATAGATGCACGGTTTGCATGGAACATACGATATGCTCAGAAATCAATTAGGACACACCTGATATAACTCCTTGATGATGTGTGTCATTTGGAATCTTGCTTCGGTTCGTTTAGAGACAGTGTTAGTTTTGGTAGAAGATATGTGCACGGTTTACGCCTAATGCACCATAGGCTAAGAAACCATTTTAGACGCACCTGATGGTACTCGTAGTTGAAGAGGCTCAAGTGGAGGCTCGATTTGGTCTGTTTGGATATAGTGCAAATCTTGATGCAAGATAGTTGCACAGTTTGCATGGAATATACCATATGTTAAGAAATCAATTTGGACGCACCCAATGGAACTCCTTGATGATGTGTGTCATATGGAATCTCGCTTCGGTCTGTTTGGAGACAATGTTAGTTTCGGTGCAAGATAGGTGCATAGTTTGTGCCTAATGCACCATAGTCTAAGAAACCATTTTTGACACACCTGTTTGTACTCTTAGATGAAGAGGCTCAAGTGGAAGCTCGGTTCGGTATATTGGAGATAGTGCTAATCTTGATGCAAGATAGGTGCACGGTTTGCATGGAACATACCATATGCTTGGAAATCAATTTGGATGCACCCGATGGAACTCTTTGATGACTTGTGTCATATGGAATCTCGCTTTGGTCTATTTAGAAACAGTGTTAGTTTCGGTGCAAGATATGTGCATGGTTTGCGCCTATTGCACCATAGTCTAAGAAACCATTTTGGAAGCACCTGTTGGTACTTCGGTGAAGAGGCTCAAGTGGAAGCTCGGTTTGATCTGTTTGGAGATAGTGCTAATCTTGATGCAAGATAGGTGCATGATTTTCAAGGAACATACCATATGCTTAGAAATCAATTTGGACATACCCAATGGAACTCCTAGATGACGTGTGTCATATGGAATCTTGCTTCGGTCCGTTTGTAGACATTGTAAGTTTTATTGCAAGATAGGTGCACAGTTTGCGCATAATGCACCATAGTCTAAGAAACCAGTTTGGACGCACTATTTGGTACTCCTAGGTGAAGGGCTCAAGTGGAAGCTTGGTTCGGTAAGTTTGGAGATGGTGCTAATCCTTATGCAACGTAGGTGCATGGTTTGTATGGAACATACCATATGCTTGGAAATCAATTTGGATGAACCCGATGGAACTCCTTGATGACGTGTGTCATATGGAATCTCGCTTCGGTCCATTGGAGACATTGTTAGTTTCGGTGCAAGATAGGTGCACAGTTTGCACCTAATGCACCATAGTCTAAGAAACCATTTTGGATGCACTTGTTGGTACTCCTAGGTGAGGGGGATCAAGTGGATGCTCAGTTTGGTTTGTTTGGAGATAGTGCTAATCGTGATGCAAGATAGGTGCACGGTTTGCATGGAACATACCAAATGCTGAT
>NW_018396401.1:501779-549326 GCF_000003195.3 Sorghum bicolor
AAAGTGGTTTGTTATTCTTTGGTGCATTGATCGCCAACGATGCTTCTGTCGAGCATTGTAGATAATAGTGTGTACAATATGGACTGTAGGAGATTTTCATATGAGACAAATTTTCTCGGTGTGACATCTAGTGCATTTTATTTGATTTCTAGAGATATAGTATCTTCCGTGTGAATCGTGGATCTTTCGTGCATGGTGTTTAGCTAGATCTCCAAAGAGAGCAAAGTGAGCTTCCACCTAGCCGTCTTTGCTGATGTAGGAATAGGGGCTTTCAGATTACTCACTTAATCTCGGAGTTCCATCTGGTGCGTCCAAATTGATTTCTAAGCATATGGTATGTTCCTTGAAAATCATGCACCTATGTTGCATCTAGATTAGCCCTATCGCCATACAGATCAAACGTGTGTCATATGGAATCTTGCTTCGGTCCGTTGGTAGACATTGTAAGTTTTATTCCAAGATAGGTGCACAGTTTGCGCTTAATGCACCATAGTTTAAGAAACCAGTTTGGACGCACTATTTGGTACTCCTAGGTGAAGGGCTCAAGTGGAAGCTTGGTTCGGTAAGTTTGGAGATGGTGCTAATCCTTATGCAACGTAGGTGCATGGTTTGTATGGAACATACCATATGCTTGGAAATCAATTTGGATGAACCCGATGGAACTCCTTGATGACGTGTGTCATATGGAATCTCGCTTCGGTCCATTGGAGACATTGTTAGTTTCGGTGCAAGATAGGTGCACAGTTTGCACCTAATGCACCATAGTCTAAGAAACCATTTTGGATGCACTTGTTGGTACTCCTAGGTGAGGGGGATCAAGTGGATGCTCAGTTTGGTTTGTTTGGAGATAGTGCTAATCGTGATGCAAGATAGGTGCACGGTTTGCATGGAACATACCAAATGCTTGGAAATCAATCTGGACGCACAAGATGGAACTCCTAGATTATGTGTGTCATATGGAATCTCGCTTTCGGTTTGTTTGGAGACAATGTTAGTTTCGGTGCGAGATAGGTGCATAGTTTGTGCCTAATGCACCATAGTCTAAGAAAGCATTTTTGATGCACCTGTTTGTACTCCTAGATGAAGAGGCTCAAGTGGAAGCTCGGTTCGGTCTGTTTGGAGATAGTGCTAATCTTGATGCAAGATAGGTGCACGGTTAGCATGGAACATACCATATGCTTGGAAATCAATTTGGATGCACCTGATGGAACTCCTTGATGACGTGTGTCATATGGAATCTCACTTTGGTCTGTTTAGAAACAGTGTTCGTTTTGGTGCAAGAAATGTGCATGGTATGCGCCTAATGCACCATATTCTAAGAAACCATTTTGGAAGCACCTGTTGGTACTCCTAGGTCAAGGGGCTCATGTGAAACCTCGGTTTGGTATGTTTGGAGATAGTGCTAATCTTGATGCAAGATAGATGCACGGTTTGCATGGAACATACGATATGCTCAGAAATCAATTAGGACGCACCTGATATAACTCCTTGATGATGTGTGTCATTTGGAATCTTGCTTCGGTTCGTTTAGAGACAGTGTTAGTTTTGGTAGAAGATATGTGCACGGTTTACGCCTAATGCACCATAGGCTAAGAAACCATTTTAGACGCACCTGATGGTACTCGTAGTTGAAGAGGCTCAAGTGGAGGCTCGATTTGGTCTGTTTGGATATAGTGCAAATCTTGATGCAAGATAGTTGCACAGTTTGCATGGAATATACCATATGTTAAGAAATCAATTTGGACGCACCCAATGGAACTCCTTGATGATGTGTGTCATATGGAATCTCGCTTCGGTCTGTTTGGAGACAATGTTAGTTTCGGTGCAAGATAGGTGCATAGTTTGTGCCTAATGCACCATAGTCTAAGAAACCATTTTTGACACACCTGTTTGTACTCTTAGATGAAGAGGCTCAAGTGGAAGCTCGGTTCGGTATATTGGAGACAGTGCTAATCTTGATGCAAGATAGGTGCACGGTTTGCATGGAACATACCATATGCTTGGAAATCAATTTGGATGCACCCGATGGAACTCTTTGATGACTTGTGTCATATGGAATCTCGCTTTGGTCTATTTAGAAACAGTGTTTGTTTCGGTGCAAGATATGTGCGTGGTTTGCGCCTATTGCACCATAGTCTAAGAAACCATTTTGGAAGCACCTGTTGGTACTTCGGTGAAGAGGCTCAAGTGGAAGCTCGGTTTGATCTGTTTGGAGATAGTGCTAATCTTGATGCAAGATAGGTGCATGATTTTCAAGGAACATACCATATGCTTAGAAATCAATTTGGACATACCCAATGGAACTCCTAGATGACGTGTGTCATATGGAATCTTGCTTCGGTCCGTTTGTAGACATTGTAAGTTTTATTGCAAGATAGGTGCACAGTTTGCGCATAATGCACCATAGTCTAAGAAACCAGTTTGGACGCACTATTTGGTACTCCTAGGTGAAGGGCTCAAGTGGAAGCTTGGTTCGGTAAGTTTGGAGATGGTGCTAATCCTTATGCAACGTAGGTGCATGGTTTGTATGGAACATACCATATGCTTGGAAATCAATTTGGATGAACCCGATGGAACTCCTTGATGACGTGTGTCATATGGAATCTCGCTTCGGTCCATTGGAGACATTGTTAGTTTCGGTGCAAGATAGGTGCACAGTTTGCACCTAATGCACCATAGTCTAAGAAACCATTTTGGATGCACTTGTTGGTACTCCTAGGTGAGGGGGATCAAGTGGATGCTCAGTTTGGTTTGTTTGGAGATAGTGCTAATCGTGATGCAAGATAGGTGCACGGTTTGCATGGAACATACCAAATGCTTGGAAATCAATCTGGACGCACAAGATGGAACTCCTAGATTATGTGTGTCATATGGAATCTCGCTTTCGGTTTGTTTGGAGACAATGTTAGTTTCGGTGCGAGATAGGTGCATAGTTTGTGCCTAATGCACCATAGTCTAAGAAAGCATTTTTGATGCACCTGTTTGTACTCCTAGATGAAGAGGCTCAAGTGGAAGCTCGGTTCGGTCTGTTTGGAGATAGTGCTAATCTTGATGCAAGATAGGTGCACGGTTAGCATGGAACATACCATATGCTTGGAAATCAATTTGGATGCACCTGATGGAACTCCTTGATGACGTGTGTCATATGGAATCTCACTTTGGTCTGTTTAGAAACAGTGTTCGTTTTGGTGCAAGATATGTGCATGGTATGCGCCTAATGCACCATATTCTAAGAAACCATTTTGGAAGCACCTGTTGGTACTCCTAGGTCAAGGGGCTCATGTGAAAGCTCGGTTTGGTCTGTTTGGAGATAGTGCTAATCTTGATGCAAGATAGATGCACGGTTTGCATGGAACATACGATATGCTCAGAAATCAATTAGGACACACCTGATATAACTCCTTGATGATGTGTGTCATTTGGAATCTTGCTTCGGTTCGTTTAGAGACAGTGTTAGTTTTGGTAGAAGATATGTGCACGGTTTACGCCTAATGCACCATAGGCTAAGAAACCATTTTAGACGCACCTGATGGTACTCGTAGTTGAAGAGGCTCAAGTGGAGGCTCGATTTGGTCTGTTTGGATATAGTGCAAATCTTGATGCAAGATAGTTGCACAGTTTGCATGGAATATACCATATGTTAAGAAATCAATTTGGACGCACCCAATGGAACTCCTTGATGATGTGTGTCATATGGAATCTCGCTTCGGTCTGTTTGGAGACAATGTTAGTTTCGGTGCAAGATAGGTGCATAGTTTGTGCCTAATGCACCATAGTCTAAGAAACCATTTTTGACACACCTGTTTGTACTCTTAGATGAAGAGGCTCAAGTGGAAGCTCGGTTCGGTATATTGGAGATAGTGCTAATCTTGATGCAAGATAGGTGCACGGTTTGCATGGAACATACCATATGCTTGGAAATCAATTTGGATGCACCCGATGGAACTCTTTGATGACTTGTGTCATATGGAATCTCGCTTTGGTCTATTTAGAAACAGTGTTAGTTTCGGTGCAAGATATGTGCATGGTTTGCGCCTATTGCACCATAGTCTAAGAAACCATTTTGGAAGCACCTGTTGGTACTTCGGTGAAGAGGCTCAAGTGGAAGCTCGGTTTGATCTGTTTGGAGATAGTGCTAATCTTGATGCAAGATAGGTGCATGATTTTCAAGGAACATACCATATGCTTAGAAATCAATTTGGACATACCCAATGGAACTCCTAGATGACGTGTGTCATATGGAATCTTGCTTCGGTCCGTTTGTAGACATTGTAAGTTTTATTGCAAGATAGGTGCACAGTTTGCGCATAATGCACCATAGTCTAAGAAACCAGTTTGGACGCACTATTTGGTACTCCTAGGTGAAGGGCTCAAGTGGAAGCTTGGTTCGGTAAGTTTGGAGATGGTGCTAATCCTTATGCAACGTAGGTGCATGGTTTGTATGGAACATACCATATGCTTGGAAATCAATTTGGATGAACCCGATGGAACTCCTTGATGACGTGTGTCATATGGAATCTCGCTTCGGTCCATTGGAGACATTGTTAGTTTCGGTGCAAGATAGGTGCACAGTTTGCACCTAATGCACCATAGTCTAAGAAACCATTTTGGATGCACTTGTTGGTACTCCTAGGTGAGGGGGATCAAGTGGATGCTCAGTTTGGTTTGTTTGGAGATAGTGCTAATCGTGATGCAAGATAGGTGCACGGTTTGCATGGAACATACCAAATGCTTGGAAATCAATCTGGACGCACAAGATGGAACTCCTAGATTATGTGTGTCATATGGAATCTCGCTTTCAGTTTGTTTGGAGACAATGTTAGTTTCGGTGCGAGATAGGTGCATAGTTTGTGCCTAATGCACCATAGTCTAAGAAAGCATTTTTGATGCACCTGTTTGTACTCCTAGATGAAGAGGCTCAAGTGGAAGCTCGGTTCGGTCTGTTTGGAGATAGTGCTAATCTTGATGCAAGATAGGTGCACGGTTAGCATGGAACATACCATATGCTTGGAAATCAATTTGGATGCACCTGATGGAACTCCTTGATGACGTGTGTCATATGGAATCTCACTTTGGTCTGTTTAGAAACAGTGTTCGTTTTGGTGCAAGATATGTGCATGGTATGCGCCTAATGCACCATATTCTAAGAAACCATTTTGGAAGCACCTGTTGGTACTCCTAGGTCAAGGGGCTCATGTGAAAGCTCGGTTTGGTCTGTTTGGAGATAGTGCTAATCTTGATGCAAGATAGATGCACGGTTTGCATGGAACATACGATATGCTCAGAAATCAATTAGGACGCACCTGATATAACTCCTTGATGATGTGTGTCATTTGGAATCTTGCTTCGGTTCGTTTAGAGACAGTGTTAGTTTTGGTAGAAGATATGTGCACGGTTTACGCCTAATGCACCATAGGCTAAGAAACCATTTTAGACGCACCTGATGGTACTCGTAGTTGAAGAGGCTCAAGTGGAGGCTCGATTTGGTCTGTTTGGATATAGTGCAAATCTTGATGCAAGATAGTTGCACAGTTTGCATGGAATATACCATATGTTAAGAAATCAATTTGGACGCACCCAATGGAACTCCTTGATGATGTGTGTCATATGGAATCTCGCTTCGGTCTGTTTGGAGACAATGTTAGTTTCGGTGCAAGATAGGTGCATAGTTTGTGCCTAATGCACCATAGTCTAAGAAACCATTTTTGACACACCTGTTTGTACTCTTAGATGAAGAGGCTCAAGTGGAAGCTCGGTTCGGTATATTGGAGATAGTGCTAATCTTGATGCAAGATAGGTGCACGGTTTGCATGGAACATACCATATGCTTGGAAATCAATTTGGATGCACCCGATGGAACTCTTTGATGACTTGTGTCATATGGAATCTCGCTTTGGTCTATTTAGAAACAGTGTTAGTTTCGGTGCAAGATATGTGCATGGTTTGCGCCTATTGCACCATAGTCTAAGAAACCATTTTGGAAGCACCTGTTGGTACTTCGGTGAAGAGGCTCAAGTGGAAGCTCGGTTTGATCTGTTTGGAGATAGTGCTAATCTTGATGCAAGATAGGTGCATGATTTTCAAGGAACATACCATATGCTTAGAAATCAATTTGGACATACCCAATGGAACTCCTAGATGACGTGTGTCATATGGAATCTTGCTTCGGTCCGTTTGTAGACATTGTAAGTTTTATTGCAAGATAGGTGCACAGTTTGCGCATAATGCACCATAGTCTAAGAAACCAGTTTGGACGCACTATTTGGTACTCCTAGGTGAAGGGCTCAAGTGGAAGCTTGGTTCGGTAAGTTTGGAGATGGTGCTAATCCTTATGCAACGTAGGTGCATGGTTTGTATGGAACATACCATATGCTTGGAAATCAATTTGGATGAACCCGATGGAACTCCTTGATGACGTGTGTCATATGGAATCTCGCTTCGGTCCATTGGAGACATTGTTAGTTTCGGTGCAAGATAGGTGCACAGTTTGCACCTAATGCACCATAGTCTAAGAAACCATTTTGGATGCACTTGTTGGTACTCCTAGGTGAGGGGGATCAAGTGGATGCTCAGTTTGGTTTGTTTGGAGATAGTGCTAATCGTGATGCAAGATAGGTGCACGGTTTGCATGGAACATACCAAATGCTTGGAAATCAATCTGGACGCACAAGATGGAACTCCTAGATTATGTGTGTCATATGGAATCTCGCTTTCGGTTTGTTTGGAGACAATGTTAGTTTCGGTGCGAGATAGGTGCATAGTTTGTGCCTAATGCACCATAGTCTAAGAAAGCATTTTTGATGCACCTGTTTGTACTCCTAGATGAAGAGGCTCAAGTGGAAGCTCGGTTCGGTCTGTTTGGAGATAGTGCTAATCTTGATGCAAGATAGTTGCATAGTTTGCATGGAACGTACCATATGCTTGGAAATCAATTTGGACGAACCTAATGGAACTCCTAGATGACGTGTGTCATATGGAATCTCACTTCGGTCCGTTTAGAGACTGTGTTAGTTTCGGTGCAAGATATGTGCATGGTATGCGCCTAATGCACCATATTCTAAGAAACCATTTTAGACGCACTTGTTGGTACTCCTAGGTGAAGGGGCTCAAGTGGATGCTCGGTTCGGTCTGTTTGGAGATAGTGCTAATCTTGATGCAAGATAGATGTATGGTTTGCATGGAACATACGATATGCTCAGAAATCAATTAGGACGCACCTGATATAACTCCTTGATGTTGTGTGTCATATGGAATCTTACTTCGGTTCGTTTAGTGACAGTGTTAGTTTTGGAAGAAGATATGTGCACGGTTTACAACTAATGCACCATAGGCTAAGAAACCGTTTTAGACGCACCTGATGGTACTCGTAGTTGAAGAGGCTCAAGTGGAGGCTCGATTTGGTCTGTTTGGATATAGTGCAAATCTTGATGCAAGATAGTTGCACAGTTTGCATGGAATATACCATATGTTAAGAAATCAATTTGGACGCACCCAATGGAACTCCTTGATGATGTGTGTCATATGGAATCTCGCTTCGGTCTGTTTGGAGACAATGTTAGTTTCGGTGCAAGATAGGTGCATAGTTTGTGCCTAATGCACCATAGTCTAAGAAAACATTTTTGACACACCTGTTTGTACTCTTAGATGAAGAGGCTCAAGTGGAAGCTCGGTTCGGTATATTGGAGACAGTGCTAATCTTGATGCAAGATAGGTGCACGGTTTGCATGGAACATACCATATGCTTGGAAATCAATTTGGATGCACCCGATGGAACTCTTTGATGACTTGTGTCATATGGAATCTCGCTTTGGTCTATTTAGAAACAGTGTTTGTTTCGGTGCAAGATATGTGCGTGGTTTGCGCCTATTGCACCATAGTCTAAGAAACCATTTTGGAAGCACCTGTTGGTACTTCGGTGAAGAGGCTCAAGTGGAAGCTCGGTTTGATCTGTTTGGAGATAGTGCTAATCTTGATGCAAGATAGGTGCATGATTTTCAAGGAACATACCATATGCTTAGAAATCAATTTGGACATACCCAATGGAACTCCTAGATGACGTGTGTCATATGGAATCTTGCTTCGGTCCGTTTGTAGACATTGTAAGTTTTATTGCAAGATAGGTGCACAGTTTGCGCATAATGCACCATAGTCTAAGAAACCAGTTTGGACGCACTATTTGGTACTCCTAGGTGAAGGGCTCAAGTGGAAGCTTGGTTCGGTAAGTTTGGAGATGGTGCTAATCCTTATGCAATGTAGGTGCATGGTTTGTATGGAACATACCATATGCTTGGAAATCAATCTGGATGAACCCGATGGAACTCCTTGATGACGTGTGTCATATGGAATCTCGCTTCGGTCCATTGGAGACATTGTTAGTTTCGGTGCAAGATAGGTGCACAGTTTGCACCTAATGCACCATAGTCTAAGAAACCATTTTGGATGCACTTGTTGGTACTCCTAGGTGAGGGGGCTCAAGTGGATGCTCAGTTTGGTTTGTTTGGAGATAGTGCTAATCGTGATGCAAGATAGGTGCACGGTTTGCATGGAACATACCAAATGCTTGGAAATCAATCTGGACGCACAAGATGGAACTCCTAGATTATGTGTGTCATATGGAATCTCGCTTTCGGTTTGTTTGGAGACAATGTTAGTTTCGGTGCGAGATAGGTGCATAGTTTGTGCCTAATGCACCATAGTCTAAGAAAGCATTTTTGATGCACCTGTTTGTACTCCTAGATGAAGAGGCTCAAGTGGAAGCTCGGTTCGGTCTGTTTGGAGATAGTGCTAATCTTGATGCAAGATAGGTGCACGGTTAGCATGGAACATACCATATGCTTGGAAATCAATTTGGATGCACCTGATGGAACTCCTTGATGACGTGTGTCATATGGAATCTCACTTTGGTCTGTTTAGAAACAGTGTTCGTTTTGGTGCAAGATATGTGCATGGTATGCGCCTAATGCACCATATTCTAAGAAACCATTTTGGAAGCACCTGTTGGTACTCCTAGGTCAAGGGGCTCATGTGAAAGCTCGGTTTGGTCTGTTTGGAGATAGTGCTAATCTTGATGCAAGATAGATGCACGGTTTGCATGGAACATACGATATGCTCAGAAATCAATTAGGACGCACCTGATAGAACTCCTTGATGATGTGTGTCATTTGGAATCTTGCTTCGGTTCGTTTAGAGACAGTGTTAGTTTTGGTAGAAGATATGTGCACGGTTTACGCCTAATGCACCATAGGCTAAGAAACCATTTTAGACGCACCTGATGGTACTCGTAGTTGAAGAGGCTCATGTGGAGGCTCGATTTGGTCTGTTTGGATATAGTGCAAATCTTGATGCAAGATAGTTGCACAGTTTGCATGGAATATACCATATGTTAAGAAATCAATTTGGACGCACCCAATGGAACTCCTTGATGATGTGTGTCATATGGAATCTCGCTTCGGTCTGTTTGGAGACAATGTTAGTTTTGGTGCAAGATAGGTGCATAGTTTGTGCCTAATGCACCATAGTCTAAGAAAACATTTTTGACACACCTGTTTGTACTCTTAGATGAAGAGGCTCAAGTGGAAGCTCGGTTCAGTATATTGGAGATAGTGCTAATCTTGATGCAAGATAGATGCACAGTTTGCATGGAACATACCATATGCTTGGAAATCAATTTGGATGCACCCGATGGAACTCTTTGATGACTTGTGTCATATGGAATCTCGCTTTGGTCTATTTAGAAACAGTGTTAGTTTCAGTGCAAGATATGTGCATGGTTTGCGCCTATTGCACCATAGTCTAAGAAACCATTTTGGAAGCACCTGTTGGTACTTCTGTGAAGAGGCTCAAGTGGAAGCTCGGTTTGATCTGTTTGAAGATAGTGCTAATCTTGATGCAAGATAGGTGCATGATTTTCAAGGAACATACCATATGCTTAGAAATCAATTTGGACGCACCCAATGGAACTCCTAGATGACGTGTGTCATATGGAATCTTGCTTCGGTCCGTTTGTAGACATTGTAAGTTTTATTGCAAGATAGGTGCATAGTTTGCGCATAATGCACCATATTCTAAGAAACCAGTTTGGACACACTATTTGGTACTCCTAGGTGAAGGGCTCAAGTGGAAGCTTGGTTCGGTCAGTTTGGAGATGGTGCTAATCCTTATGCAACGTAGTTGCATGGTTTGTATGGAACATACCATATGCTTGGAAATCAATTTGGATGAACCCGATGGAACTCCTTGATGACGTGTGTCATATGGAATCTCGCTTCGGTCCATTGGAGACATTGTTAGTTTCGGTGCAAGATAGGTGCACAGTTTGCACCTAATGCACCATAGTCTAAGAAACCATTTTGGACGCACTTGTTGG
This sequence comes from Sorghum bicolor, assembly GCF_000003195.3. NCBI lineage: Eukaryota > Viridiplantae > Streptophyta > Magnoliopsida > Poales > Poaceae > Sorghum > Sorghum bicolor. The sequence continues at coordinate 512,146 of NW_018396401.1, forward strand.
TACTCCTAGGTGAAGGGGCTCAAGTGGATGCTCAGTTTGGTCTATTTGGAGATAGTGCTAATCTTGATGCAAGATAGATGCACGGTTTGCATGGAACGTACCATATGTTTAGAAATTAATTTGGACACACCCGATAGAACTCCATGATGACGTGTGTCATATGGAATCTCGCTTTCGTGTGCTTAGAGATAGTATTAGTTTCGGTGCAAGATATGTGCACGGTTTGCGCGTAATGCACCAAAGTCTAAGAAACCATTTTGGAAGCACCTGTTGGTACTCCAAGGTGAAGAGGCTCAAGTGGAGGCTCGGTTCGGTCTGTTTAGAGATAGTGCTAATCTTGATGCAAGATAGGTGCACGATTTCCATGGAACATACCATATGCTCAGAAATCAATTTGGACGCACCAGATGGAACTCCTAGATGACATGTGCCATATGGAATCTCACTTCGGTCCATTTAGATACAGTGTTAGTTTCGGTGCAAGATAGATGCACGGTTTGCACCTAATGCACCATAGGATAAGAAACCATTTTGGACGCACCCGATGGTACTCCTAGGTCAAGGGGATCAAGTGAAAGCTCGGTTTGGTCTTTTTGGAGATAGTGCTAATCTTGATGCAAGATAGATGCACGGTTTGGATAGAACATACGATATGCTCAGAAATCAATTAGTACCAAATTGAAGGTGTAGTCACCGAGAACAAGGCCTTGATCGCAGAGGTGGACCGCCTTCGGCTAGAGGGAGAAGGCGGCTCAGGAGGAGCGCCTGCTGGACCTGAATCGACGACTAGCCGATAAGGACCATAAGAAGAGAGGTAAGTCGAGTGACCCGAGCAGTTGCAGTTAACCGCGTGGTCGGTTTTGGTGACCTACAATTGTTGCTTTAGGTCTGGAGGAGGAGGTCGAGAGTCTCCGAAAAGAGAGAGACTAGCTCGACCAGGAACGTGCTAGTGCGCTGGAGACCGAGCGCAAGGTTGGCAAGGAGCTGAAGACCAGGAGTCGGGAGCTGGCTGGTAAGAGCTGTTTTGTCTTTTTTGACCATGCAGTTCTCTTTTCTTTTTATATTGCCGTAGCGTGTTGCTGACTGTGTTCTTGCTTTTTCTTGAAATCTTTGCCACAGTGATTAAAGCCAACACTAAGACACATCTCGTTGAGCTGGTCAAGGAATGGGACTCCTGGAAGATGAACTGCATCAAGCTCTGGAAAGGAGTTGCCCCGGTACTTGACCTGATCAGCCCCGAGCTCCCCGAGGACCAGCCCCACGCACCGAAGTTGACCCCAGTCAAGAAGGCGCAACAAGCGTGGGGCTGGCTTCAACAGTTCGTCAAGGATGTCGGGGAGTTTGCCGGAGCGCACGTCCTCAGCATGGTACGCGCTCACTACCACCTGGTCGATTTGTCCCGGCTAGAGAGGGGATATCCCAAGGAGGTTGGTCCGAAGGAGGCAGATGACCTTCGCGTCGGCCTGCTCGACCTATCGTCGATGGTGATCGGCGATATAAATCTCTATGGGACGTCAACTCCCTCGATCAGCCGGGATCAGACAGGTCGGCCAGGGAGTTGTCGGGGGCGTCGATTGCAGGAGATGGGTGGTTGACGCCTGCGGTCTCGACCAGCCACGCTCCGGTGGCCCTGACCCCTTCGGCTGGATAAGAGAGCCATGCGGGTGATCAGCCCGAGCAGTAGGTCCGTAGAGTAGTTTGTAGGAGTAGACTAGAAGCCGCCCAGAGGGGTGTTTATTGTAAACTTTGTATATAAAGTTTGTAATAAAGTTTGATTTTTGAGAACCATGGTTTTGAGCGCTGTGAATGAATTTGCTTGAGTGATGTGTGAGTGAGCCATGTTGATTGCCCTTGAGGAGCTTGTCAAGGAAAGTTATTGTGGCACTTGTCGAGTATTCTGCATATGTAAAAGTATGTAGCAAAAAGGCAAACTTTATTATTATTGATCAAAAAAGATTTACAAGTAAAATGTACTGAAACTTAGGGATAGAAGCATCGTAGTCTGTCTATGTGCCAGGAGTTGGGCACGCGTGTTCCGTCTGGGTACGCCAGTCTATAAGATGTAGGGCGTGTAACTTCGGCGACCACAAAGGGTCCCTCCCAGGGTGCGGATAACTTGTGCATTCCCTCCTGACTTGTCTTCCATTTGAGTACCAGATCACCGACCACGAAGGAGCGGTCTTTAACATTCCTATTGTGGTATCGTCTAATGGCCTCGAGATACTTTGTTGTTCGAAGGTAGGAAGTCAGTCATCTTTCTTCTGTGCAGTTGATTTCGAGTTCTCTGGCGAGGTCTACTGAAGACTGGTCGAAATGTTTGACTCTTGAAGATCCAAAGGCTACATCCGAGGGGAGCACTGCCTCGGCCCCATAAATCATAAAGTAGGGGGATACACCCGTGTTCCGACTAGGCTGTGTTCGAAGGCCCCAGACCACAGCCGGTAACTCTTTCATCCACTGCCCTGGTGCCCTGTCGTTTTCTGTGTACAGCCTTTTCTTTAAAGCATCAATACATTCCATTTGCTCGCTCGACTTGACCGTTGGCTCGCGGATGGGCTACCGACACGTACTTTATGACTATGCCTCTGTCATCACAGAAGTCCCTGAATGTAGTGCCAGTAAACTGAGTGCCCAGGTCGGTGATTATGCTGTTGGGAACCCCGAATCTATGTATGATTTGATTGAGGAATTCCACAGCCTTCTCGAAAGTCGCTTTGACCAGTGGCATGTACTCGATTCACTTCAAGAACTTGTCGATTAGCACGAACACGAATTTGAAATTGTCGGGAGCCGGTTTGAATGGCCCGATCATGTCAAGGCCCCAGCAGGCAAATGGCCAAGATGACAGAATCGTCTGGATCTCATGAGCAGGTACGTGGGTCCGTTTGGCGAAGAACTGGCATCCTTCGCAATGCCGGACCAGCTTCTCGGCGTCGGAGACTGCGGTTGGCCAGTAGAAACCTGCTCGGAAGGCCTTTCCGACCAGTGTTCTAGAGGCGGCGCGGATGCCGCAGGATCCAACATGTATGTCATCTAGTAACTTGATGCCATCATCTTGAGGTATGCATTTCAACAAGACTTCTGAGTTTGCGTTCTTATGCATAAGTCTACCATCGACCAGTATATAATTTTTGGAGCGTCGGATAAGGCGCTCATTCTCCGTTTTGTCTTGAAATCTCGAACCGTCCGAGAGATACTTGACGAAAGGAGTGCGCCAGTCATGGCCGTTGGTTGTCGGAGTGGCGTCCCCTACGAGCAGTGTCTCGTCGGTGGCTTGTTGACCAGGTCCGTCCTGATGCTTGGCGTGTGAATGTCCTGAACAAAAACACCTTGTGGATTTTGGGCCCAGGATGATCCTATCTTTGACAGCGCATCTGCTCCTTGATTCCCGTCCTGGACCACGTGGATGTACATAGAAAACGACAGGGCATCAGTGCTGTCCACATTGTGGCAAGCCCTCTTCAAGAGCTTTCTTTCTCGTTTTGACTCGATGGAGACTTTGCCTCCAAAGATGGAGTGTACCACGTCAGTGGGACTGACATATTGGTGTCGTGGGTCCCTATCCTAGTCGTCGTCTTCGTCTTCCTGACCGCGTCTGTCCTGTTTCCCGTTTTTCTTGGCGGTATCCTCCTGAGCAGCCCGCTGTGTGTAAATGCTTTTGAGGACACGACATTCTTCCATCATGTGGTTGGACTTGGGATGTAGTTGGCACGGTCCTTTGAGCGTCTTGTTATAGTCTTCCTGGTAGTCTCACCGTCCATTGGGACGCTTGACTGTGTTCACCTCGTGATCGTTGTCGCGAGGTCGCTTGCCTCTGAAATCGTCACGATTGTCACGACGCCTGTCCCACCCCTCTCGGTGGTCGCGGTTGTCGCCACGGCGAGGATTCCGGTTGTCAAAACGCCGACGGCTGTCGTCGCGCGGGGGAAGCTGCTCGGCCTCTCTTACATCTTCGCGGATGAGCTTTTCTGCGTCGTCGGCATCGGCGTAGCTTTGGCCGTGGCGAGGAGCTCAGCGACCGTGGTCGGCCTTTTGCGTAGTAGCCTGCTTCTTAATGCTTTGGGGAAGCGTAGGCCCTTGATGAAGGCTGATATAGCCTCGTCGTGGGAAATCTTCGGAATCTTGAGGCGCATATCCGAGAAGCGTCGGATGTAATCGCGCAAGGGCTCATTCCTCCTGTCCCTTATCCTTTCAAGGTCCTATTTGTTTCTAGGCTGCTCGCAGGTAGCAATGAAATTGTCGATAAACGCCTGGCGCAATTCTTCCCAAGAATCAAAAGAGTTCTCGGGTAGACCGAGGAGCCATTGGTGGCCAGCTTGGTTGAGGACGACCATGAAGTAGTTTGCCATGACGTGCTCGTCCCCTGCAGCTGATCGGACTGCGATCTCGTAAAGAGTGATCCAGTTCTTAGGATTCTCCTTGCCATCTTACTTTTTAAGCTTCTCAAGCTTGAAGTTGCGAGGTTATACGACATGGCGAAGATGTGAGGAGAACTGTCTTAGGCCGGGAGGGCCATGTGCTGCGTCGTACTCGATGCGTCGCACATTTTCATGTACTGCTCGTTCCGTAATGCGCCTGTTGATGCGTTCGTGGACATCTTTAGGTGGTGTGTTGTGCTGTAGGTCTCGATCTTGGTTCACCTCCTGACCGCGTCCGCGTCATTGTTCGTGGTAACTGCCAGTGTCCCGACCACGATTGTCACGATGGGTGTCCTTCCTCCGATTGTTGTTAGGCGAACAGCTACGACGGTGTCCACCTATTCGCGGTGAAGTGCAGCTGCGATGAGTCTGGTCGGAGGTGACCTCCTGGTAGGAGACGGCTTGGACCCTTTTGAGCAGAGTAGCGGTCTGCCCCATGGCCGCAATCAGATGCGCCCGTATGTTGGTACGAACGTCCTGATATTCTGGGGTATCCGGAAGCCGATCAAGATTTGCCATGGCGACAGCCACGTTGGCACTTAGTGTCTTGAACACTTGCTGATTTCCAACCATGTCAAAAGCATCGTCAAGGCTGTTTGGAGTTAATTGCCGATCCTCATCTGCTCGCCGCTGAGTGCGATTAGCGTTGCGTTGTTCGCGCTGTTGTCTTTGTTCGTCGGTTTCGCCGTCAACAACTGGTTCGTCATTGCTAACGTTAAAAACCAGATCTCCTCGTCGAGGTGGAAAGATTGGGAAGCGAGAAAAACCCGGGGGGTAAGGTGGTAGATCCAGGTCGTAGTCTTCGTCCTCAGGGTGTAAAACCTCGGTGGGGACAGATCCTGTGCTAGAGTTTGTGCTGGTGGCCTTACCGTCTGGTAGAAGTCGGATGGATACCATGTTGACGAAGTGACGAGCTGGTCTGTGAGTTTGTCTTGGCAACAATCCCATCTTCCCGAACAGAGAATCAGTATGCCTTGAAAACTAATCGGCTGCGTTGCTCAGACCGTGAGGGAAATTCTGGTTTGGCGAGGCTAACTTGAACTTGACAGACCGTCCTGCGGTGGTCGATGTTATCGTCAGGGATGTCCTCAGTCGTTCGTGCGTGGTGACACGAGTTGGTCGACGGGAGTCGAAAAAATCTGATGTGGCCGCCTGATCGGGCTTGCGTGATATAAAATCCACCAGGTTGGAGGCTTTGAGAAGCTTATGGTCGGCGCGATCAAGGGCTTGAAGAAGATCCGAGTTGTCGACTCGCTTTGCCCAGTAGCGAGGAAGCGGAGCTCGAGCGCTCGGAGTCGGCGTGACCGGAGTCGACGCCTCTGTTATCCCAGATTGGATTTGGGTTTTTTCCAGACCGGAGTCGCCGCGAGTTGTCCAAGTGATCTGCCCGACGGTGAACGTGAGACCTTCTGCCACGACCGCGAAAGCTAGGACGATGACCATCTTGTTCGTCTGGGAAGCTGTACGCACACCCCCTACCTGGCGCGCCACTGTCGATGAAAGCTAGTCGGTAGTCTACCTTGGGGTATACCCACGGTAGTAGTTTATCGGCAGACAGGTGCGCAAGCTACGAACTGGATGGTGACACAAGACACAGACAAGGTTTTTATCCTGGTTCGGCCACCGTGTGGCGTAATACTTACGTCCTGCGTCTAATTATATTGGATTGTGTTGAGTTGAGTTCTCTAGGGGGTCCCTTGCCTCTCCTTATATAGTCTAGAGGGTAGGGTTACAGATCTGGAAGCACGATATCAATTCCTATTCCAACCGACTAGAATCATGCTTGATCTCCGCGTCTTGCTTCCTTACGCGAAACTCCGAGCAGTTGGATCAAGCCTCGAATTGTCTTCGTGATGGGCCAAGCCTCCTGGCCCAAGTCTAGCCATAAGGGTATAGGGGTTTATACCCTCACATGTGTCATATGGAATCTCGCTTTGGTGTGCTTAGAGACAGTATTAGTTTTGGTGCAAGATATGTGCACAGTTTGTGCCTAATGCACCAAAGTCTAAGAAACCATTTTGGAAGCACATGTTGGTACTCCTAGGTGAAGAGGCTCAAGTGGACGCTCGGTTTGGTCTGCTTAGAGATAGTGCTAATCTTGATGCAAGATAGGTGCACGATTTGCATGGAACATACCATATGCTCAGAAATCAATTTGGACGCATCAGATGGAACTTCTAGATGACATGTGTCATATGGAATCTCACTTCGGTCCGTTTAGAGACAATGTTAGTTTCGGTGCAAGATAGGTAACCGGTTTGCACCTAATGCACCTTAGGATAAGAAACCATTTTGGACGCACCCGATGGTACTCCTAGGTCAAGGGGCTCAAGTGAAAGCTGAGTTTAGTTTGATTGAAGATAGTGCAAATCTTGATGCAAGATAGATGCACGGTTTGCATGGAACATATGATATGCCCAGAAATCAATTAGGACGCACCTACCTGATATGTGCACGGTTTACGCCTAATGCACCATAGGCTAAGAAACCATTTTAGACGCACCCGATGGTACTCATAGTTGAAGAGGCTCAAGTGGAGGCTCGATTTGGTCTGTTCGGATATAGTGCTAATCTTGATGCAACATAGTTGCATAGTTTGCATGGAACGTACCATATGTTAAGAAATCAATTTGGACGCACCCAATGGAACTCCTAGATGACGTGTGTCATATGGAATCTCGCTTCGGTCTGTTTGGTGACAATGTTAGTTTCGGTGCAAGATAGGTGCATAGTTTGTGCCTAATGCACCATAGTCTAAGAAACCATTTTTGACGCACCTGATAGTGCTAATCTTGATGCAAGATAGGTGCACGGTTTGCATGGAACATACCATATGCTTGGAAATCAATTTGGATGGACCCGATGGAACTCCTTGATGATGTGTGTCATATGGAATCTCGCTTTGGTATGTTTACAAATAGTGTTAGTTTCGGTGCAAGATATGTGCATGGTTTGCGCCTAATGCACCATAGTCTAAGAAACCATTTTGGAAGCACCTGTTGATACTTCGGTGAAGAGGCTCAAGTGGAAGCTCGGTTTGATCTGTTTGGAGGTAGTGCTAATCTTGATGCAAGATAGGTGCATGATTTGCATGGAACATACCATATGCTTAGAAATCAATTTGGACGCACCCAATGGAACTCCTAGATGACGTGTGTCATATGGATTCTTGCTTCGGTCCGTTTGTAGACATTGTAAGTTTTAATGCAAGATAGGTGCACAGTTTGCGCCTAATGCACCATAGTCTAAGAAACCATTTTTGACGCACTATTTGGTACTCCTGAGTAAAGAGGCTCAAGTGGAAGCTTGGTTCGGTCAATTTGGAGATAGTGCTAATCCTTATGCTAGGCAGGTGCATGGTTTGCATGGAACATACCATATGCTTGGAAATCAAATTGGATGCACCCGATGGAACTCCGTGATGACGTGTGTCATATGGAATCTCACTTCGGTCCATTTGGAGACATTGTTAGTTTCGGTTCAAGATAGGTGCACAGTTTGCACCTAATGCACCATAGTCTATGAAACCATTTTGGACGCACTTGTTGGTACTCCTAGGTGAAGGGGCTCAAGTGGATGCTCGGTTCGGTCTGTTTGGAGATAGTGTTAATCTTGATGCAAGATAGGTGCACGGTTTGCATGGAACATACCAAATGCTTGGAAATCAATCTGGACGCACATGATGGAACTCCTAGATGACGTGTGTCATATGAAATCTTGCTTCGGTCTGTTTTGAGATAGTATTAGTTTCGGTGCAAGATAGGTGCATGGTTTGCACATAATGCAGCATAGGCTAAGAAACCATTTTGGACGCACCCGATGGTACTCCTAGGTAAAAGGCTCAAGTGAAAGATTGGTTTGGTCTATTTTCGACATAGTGCTAATCTTGACGCAAGATAGATGCACGGTCTGCATGGAACGTAGCATATGTTTAGAAATTAATTTGGACACATCCGATAGAACTCCTTGATGACGTGTGTCATATGGAATCTCACTTTGGTGTGCTTAGAGACAGTATTAGTTCCGGTGCAAGATATGTGCACGGTTTGCGCCTAATGCACCAAAGTCTAAGAAACCATTTTGTAAGCACATGTTGGTACTCCTAGGTGAAGAGGCTCAAGTGGAGGCTCGGTTCGGTCTGTTTGGAGATAGTGCTAATCTTGATGCAAGATAAGTGCACCGTTTGCATGGAACATACCAAATGCTTGGAAAACAATCTGGACGGACATGATGGAACTCCTACATGACGTACCATATACAAATCCTTATGCAAGGTAGGTGCATGGTTTGCATGGAACATACCATATGCTTGGAAATCAATTTGGATGCACCCGATGGAACTCCTTGATGACGTGTGTCATATGGAATCAAGCTTCGGTCCATTTGGAGACATTGTTTGTTTCAGTGCAAGATAGGTGCACAGTTTGCACCTAATGCACCATAGTCTAAGAAACAATTTTGGACGCACTTGTTGGTACTCCTAGGTGAAAGGGCTCAAGTGGATGCTCGGTTCGGTCTGTTTAGAGATAGTGCTAATCTTGTTGCAAGATAGGTGCACGGTTTGCATGGAACATACCAAATGCTTGGAAATCAATCTAGACACACATGATGGAACTCCTAGATGATGTGTGTCATACGAAATATTGTTTTAGTCTGTTTGGAGATAGTGTTAGTTTCGGTGCAAGATAGGTGCAAGGTTTGCACATAATGCAACATAGGCTAAGAAACCATTTTGGACGCACCCGATGGTACTCCTAGGTAAAAGGCTCAAGTGAAAGCTCGGTTTGGTCTATTTGGAGATAGTGCTAATCTTGATGCAAGATAGATGCACGGTCTGCATGGAACGTACCATATGTTTAGAAATTAATTTGTACACACCCGATAGAACTCCTTGAGGACGTGTGTCATATGGAATCTCGCTTTGGTGTGCTTAGAGACAGTATTAGTTTCGGTGCAAGATATGTGCACGGTTTGCGCCTAATGCACCAAAGTCTAAGAAACCATTTTGGAAGCACCTGTTGGTACTCCTAGGTGAAGAGGCTCAAGTGGAGGCTCGGTTCGGTCTGTTTAGAGATAGTGCTAATCTTGATGCAAGATAGGTGCACGATTTGCATGGAACATACCATATGCTCAGAAATCAATTTGGACGCACCAGATGGAACTCCTAGATGACATGTGTCATATGGAATCTCACTTAGGTCCGTTTAGAGACAGTGTTAGTTTCGATGCAAGAAAGGTGCATGCACCTAATGCACCATAGGATAAGAAACCATTTTGGATGCACCCTATGGTACTCCTAGGTCAATGGGCTCAAGTGAAAGCTCGGTTGGTCTGTTTGGAGATAGTGCTAATCTTGATACAAGATAGATACACGGTTTGCATGGTACATACGATATGCTCAGAAATCAATTAGGACGCACTTGATATAACTCCTTGATGATGTGTGTCATATGGAATCTTGCTTCTGTTCGTTTAGAGACAGTGTTAGCTTTGGTAGAAGATATGTGCACGGTTTACGCCTAATGCACCATAGGCTAAGAAACCATTTTAGACGCACCTGATGGTACTCGTAGTTGAAGAGGCTCAAGTGGAGGCTCGATTTGGTCTGTTTGGATATAGTGCAAATCTTGATGCAAGATAGTTGCACAGTTTGCGTGGAACGTACCATACGTTAAGAAAACAATTTGGACACACCCAATGGAACTCCTAGATGATGTGTGTCATATGGAATCTTGCTTCGGTCTGTTTGGAGACAATGTTAGTTTCGATGCAAGATAGGTGCATAGTTTGTGCCTAATGCACCATAGTCTAAGAAACCATTTTTGATGCACCTGTTTGTACTCCTAGATGAAGAGGCTCAAGTGGAAGCTTGGTTCAGTCTATTGGAGATAGTGCTAATCTTGATGCAAGATAGGTGCACAGTTTGCATGGAACATACCATATGCTTAGAAATCAATTTGGATGCACCCGATGGAAACTCCTTGATGACTTGTGTCATATGGAATCTCGCTTTGGTCAATTTACAAACAGTGTTCGTTTTGGTGCAAGATATGTGCATGCTTTGCGCCTAATGCACCATAGTCTAAGAAACCATTTTGGAAGCACCTGTTGGTACTTCGGTGAACAGGCTCAAGTGGAAGCTCGGTTTGATCTGTTTGGAGATAGTGGTAATCTTGATGCAAGATAGGTGCATGATTTGCAAGGAACATACCATATGCTTAGAAATCAATTTGGACGCACCCAATGGAACTCCTAGATGACGTGTGTCATATGGAATCTTTCTTCAGTCCGTTTGTAGACATTGTAAGTTTTATTGCAAGATAGGTGCACAGTTTGCGCATAATGCACCATAGTCTAAGAAACTAGTTTGGACGCACTATTTAGTACTCTTGGGTGAAGAGGCTCAAGTGGAAGCTTGGTTCGGTCAGTTTGGAGATGGTGCTAATCCTTATGCAACGTAGGTGAATGGTTTGTATGGAACATACCATAGGCTTGGAAATCAATTTGGATGCACCCGATGGAACTCTATGATGACGTGTGTCATATGGAATCTCGCTTGGGTCCATTTGGAGACATTGTAAGTTCCGGTACAAGATAGGTGCACAGTTTGCCCCTAATGCACCATAGTCTAAGAAACCATTTTGGACGCACTTGTTGGTACTCCTAGGTGAACGGGCTCAAGTGGATGCTCGGTTCAGTCTGTTTGGACATAGTGCTAATCTTGTTGCAAGATAGGTGCACGGTTTGCATGGAACATATCAAATGCTCAGAAATCAATCTGGACGCACATGATGGAACTCCTAGATGATGTGTGTCATACGAAATCTTGTTTCAGTCTATTTGGAGATAGTGTTAGTTTCGATGCAAGATAGGTGCAAGGTTTGCACGTAATGCAGCATCGGATAAGAAACCATTTTGGACGCACACGATGGTAGTCGTAGGTAAAAGGCTCAAGTTAAAGCTTGGTTTGGTCTATTTGGAGATAGTGCTAATCTTGATGCAAGATAGATGCACGGTCTGCATGGAACGTACCATATGTTTAGAAATTAATGTGGACACACTCGATACAACTCCTTGATGACGTGTGTCATATGGAATCTCGCTTTGGTGTGCTTAGAGATAGTATTAGTTTCGGTGCAAGATATGTGCACAGTTTGCGTGTAATGCACCAAAGTCTAAGAAACCATTTTGTAAGCACCTGTTAGTACTCCAAGGTGAAGAGGCTCAAGTGGAGGCTCGGTTCGGTCTGTTTAGAGATGGTGCTAATCTTGATGCAAGATAGGTGCACGATTTCCATGGAACATACCATATGCTCAGAAATCAATTTGGACGCACCAGATGGAACTCCTAGATGACATGTGCCATATGGAATCTCACTTCGGTCCGTTTAGATACAGTGTTAGTTTCGGTGCAAGATAGGTGCACGGTTTGCACCTAATGCACCATAGGATAAGAAACCATTTTGGACGCACCCGATGGTACTCCTAGGTCAAGCGGATCAAGTGAATGCTCGGTTTGGTCAAGCGGAGATAGTGCTAATCTTGATGCAAGATAGATGCACGGTTTGCATAGAACATACGATATGCTCAGAAATCAATTAGGACGCACTTGATATAACTCCTTGATGACCTGTGTCATATGGAATCTCGCTTTGCTCAGTTTAGAAACAGTGTTACTTTCGGTGCAAGATATGTGCATGGTTTGTGCCTAATGCACCATAGTCTAAGAAACCATTTTGGAAGCACCTATTGGTAGTTCCGTTAAGAGGCTCAAGTGGAAGCTCGGTTTTACCTGTTTGGAGATACTGCTAAACTTGATGCAAGATAGAGGCACGGTCTGCATGGAACATACCATATGCTTAGAAATTAATTTGGGCACACCCGATAGAACTCCTTGATGACATGTGTCATATGGACTCTTGCTTCGGTTAGTTTGTAGACATTGTATGTTTTAGTGCAAGATAGGTGCACAGTTTGCGCCTAATGCACCATTGTCTAAGAAACCATTTTGGACGCACTATTTGTTACTCCTGGATGAAGACGCTCAAGTGGAAGCTTGCTTCGGTCAGTTTGGAGATAGTGCTAATCTTTATGCAAGGTAGGTGCATGGTTTGCATGGAACATACCATATGCTTGGAAATCAATTTCGATGCACCCGATGGAACTCGTTGATGACGTGTGTCATATGGAATCTCGCTTCGGTCCATTTGGGGATATTGTTAGTTTTGGTGCAAGATAGGTGCACAGTTTACCCCTAATGCACCATAGTCTAAGAAACTATTTTGGATGCACTTGTTGGGTGAAGGGGCTCAAGTGGATGCTCGGTTCCGTTTGTTTGGAGATAGTGCTAATCTTGATGCAAGGTAGGTGCATGAAACATACCAAATGCTTGGAAAACAATCTGGACGTACATGATGGAACTCCTAGATGAAGTGTGTCATACGGAAGCTTGCTTCAGTCTGTTTGGAGACAGTGTTAGTTTCGGTGCAAGATAGGTGCAAGGTTTGCACATAATGCAGTATAGGCTAAGAAACCATTTCGGACGCACCCGATGGTACTCCTAGGTAAAAGGCTCAAGTGAAAGCTCGGTTTGGTCTATTTGTAGATAGTGCTAATCTTGATGCAAGATAGATGAACGGTCTGCATGGAACGTACCATATTCAGCTTGATTATTCGTTGACGTGGCAACAATCGGCAAAGAGAACTCATACTTCTTTCCTCGAGGAGAAACTCATACTGTCGACGAAAGCTAGTCGACAATCTACCTTGGGGTATACCCACGATAGTAGTTTATCAGCAGACAGGTGCGCAAGCTACGAACTTGATGGTGTCGCAAGACACAGGCAAGGTTTTTATCTAGGTTCGGCCACCGTGTGGGCATAATACCTACGTCCTGCGTCTGATTGTATTGGATTGTGTTGAGTTGAGTTCTCTAGGGGGGTCACTTGCCTCTCCTTAGATAGTCCAGAGGGCAGAGTTACAGATCTGGAAGCTAATCCTAGTCGGTTACAATTGCCATAGATAGCACGATATCAATTCCTATTCCAACCGACTAGAATCCTGCTTGATCTCCGCGTCTTGCTTCCTTACACGAAACTCCGAGTAGTTGGATCAAGCCTCGAACTGCCTTCGTGATGGGCCAAGCCTCCTGGCCCAAGTCTAGCCGTAAGGGTATAGGGGTTTATACCGCCACAGCTAGTCCCCGAGCTCCATGTATTATGATGTAACACACCGTCTTAAGCTTCTTCCACCAGCAAGACTTGACATCTTTGGCAACTAGAAAAGTAGCTCAAATGATTGTAACGGTATCTTGACCAATTTTGAAAATCAGTTGACCATCATCAACATCGAAGAAGCCGGTTGTTTGAAGAATGCATGGTGCTCTTGAGAAAAAATATTTCTTTCCTGGTGAAGTGTGCCCACTTTACTTTTCTGCACAGTAAAGTCTTCATAAAAAAAACTGATGCTGAGATGCATCGCTAGATGCATTGTACCGATTGAGTCCCCGAGCTTGCTAGAAGGCGTAGTATGAAATTACCCAATTAGACGTTATGCAATTGGATTTTCCACGCCAAAGGCGTGTCACATTTGTTTGTGACTGAATGGAAACAGCCAAGAAGTCCCCGAGCACGTCATGCTCGACGATTGGTACAGCGCCCATACTTTCGAAAGATCAGACTAGTCAAATTGGCGAACTGGTCGACCAGTCCCCGAGCATATCATGCTCGGTGGTCGGTACAGTCCCCAGCTTGTCAATTGAGCGAACTGGTCGACCAGTCCCCGAGCGTATCGTGCTCGGTGGTCGGTACAGTCCCCAGCTTGTCGATTGTGCGAACTGGTCGACCAGTCCCCGAGCGTATCGTGCTCGGTGGTCGGTACAGTCCCCAGTTTGTCGATTGGGCGAACTGGTCGGTGCAGTCCCCAAGCATATCCTGTTTGTCTGACCAAAGATCGTGCTTATCTTTTGAAAAAAATGTATCGCCGTATTAATGTGCAATGTGACGGAGCATCCTGCCTATTGTCAGTCTATTGCGTAAAAAGGGGCGCGTGCTAACTGTACAACCGCTCTTTGCGCGGACCAAGAAAAGGAAACCAGCAATCATTCGGAAAGGCCACAAAATTAACTGCGATAATTCTTGAAAACCAAAACGCCACAACTGCCGCTAGATCCGCCCACTTCCCCAAAATGCGGGAAGCGGAAATGGTGGGTTTGCTGTTATAAAAAGGCTTGGTGTTGTGTCTATATTTTTTTACCCAGCAGTTGCATAGCAGCCTCCTGCCTTTGCCATTACAGCCTCCTACCTTCGCCATACTTTGCATCCTCAATACCCAGTTCAAAACCCTTGCTGCTACGACAATGGTGAAGAGCGATTCAAAGAAAAGGGCCGAGATGATGGCCAAAGAGTGGAAGAAGTCTCGGAGCACCACGAGGTCCCTCAACGACCTCGTCGGAATGGGGCTTCTACACAACCAGGAGCTCGGCGGCTGGAAGGCACCAGAGGGAGAGAGTTACCCCGACCCCGCGCCGGTGAGATTGTAGTTTTTGAGGATTACTTCAAAAGGGGATTTTGAGTTCCCGTTCATCCTTTTCTTTAAGGTCTTCTCCTTTATATGAGATCGGGGTTTGCAATCTGCACCCGAACTCTATTCTCCTTATCTCTACTTTCATCCATTTATGCGAGGCCTATGTTCGGATAGAGCCGCATTTCGATCTTTTTCGCTATCTTTTCTGTTTGAGGAAGAAGGGAGCAGTTGGAGGCTCCAAGATTGCAGGTGGAGTATACCTCAATCTTCATGACGGGATGAAGAACTGCTACCTCAGTTGTCCATGGAACACCTCCCTCACCGAGTGGTACAAGAGGTGGTTCTACATCAGGGAGGAGCCGGGCAGCGCTACGTTCTGCGACGTCGGCTACGTTCCCGAGAAGAGGGTTAGCTGGACAGATCGTCCAGAGTATATTGGTCAAGTGTCAGAGCTGATGAGCCTGATCGACTGGTCTCGCCTAGACGGACCAGGAGTGGTCAGGAATTTCCTCGCCCGACAAGTGATGCCTTCCTAGAGGAGGGTGCACTCGGCATACGAGTACGCGGGAAGCCAAGACCCGACCTGGATGCACCGAGACAGCTTGGAAAAATCAGAGATCCAGCGATTGATGAACGAGTTATTCAACCTGGCTGACAAAACCTTCGTTCGAAGTGATGTCCGGATGCATGCCTTCAAGCTAGGCCGACCAGCTCCTAAGGTAAATGAATGCCTTTGTTTATTTGTATTGCTATGTGAGTACGGTAGCCTTTTGACTGATGACTTGTCGCTGTTGTATTATAGATAGGAGATATTGACTGGTGCTCGGTGTATGTGTCGCTGGCACTCGGTATGGACCATCCTGCTAGGGTGGACCCACCAACAGGCAATGCTGCTCGGTGTCTCCAATACACCAGCAGCGACGAGGACCAGAGCCGTCCAGCACCGACCACAGAAGACAGGGTGGCGGGGAAGAGGCCAATGGCTGTGGAGCCATCCCCCACGGAAGCAATTCCAGCGTGGACAGCTGCAGACCCTTTGATGGGCCAAGGCTCGACCAGCCATGCCCCCAAGCAACGCCGGCTTGTGAGGATCGTCGACGATGACAACGAAGAGGACGAGACTGCTCCGTCCTTGGTCCGGAGACCACGCAGCCACCCTGACGTCACGCTAATCGACCCTAGTCGGGTAACCAGTGATCCGCCTGTCGCGCATGTCGAGCCGATACGTCTTGGAGGAGCAGAAGCGGCAGCGCAGGCTGGGAGGACCAGGAGAAGGTTCTCCACGGCGACGCACCGGAGCTCCGACCTGTAAGTTCAAAAACATGTCTTCTGCGCTCTCTTTGTTTTTTGCGAAGTTTAATGTTGTTATGGTAATTTGCATTGACTCTTCTTTGTTAGTGCGGCCTCGGATGTTGATCTGAGCAACGTTGCCGGCTTGAGGACAATAGAGCCGACAGTTGCCAACAAGGATACCACCGAGCAGACCGTCCGCGAGCAACCCGTGGAGTAGCCCGCGGTTGTGGCTGTGGCAGATACCGCCGAGGAGGACCCGGCTCAAGATAAGGCCGGGGCGAGTGCCCCGACAAGAGGTGATGAGACAACAGGAACGCCTCCCCCAAGCAGCGTTGTGGAGGAGGGAGGCAAGGTCCCAACCCCTCCTCCAACTGAAGAAGAGAGGGCCCCAACTCTAGCCCCAGTAGAGGCTCCCACGCCGGAGGGCTCCCCTAGCCGGGGTAAGGGTCCTATGATACCCGTTACCGTGACTGGGGGTAGCATGGAAGGCGAGGAGGCCCAGGCGGCCTCCGATGACGAAGTGGAGGAAATCCAGGGGCGTCCCCACGATGGCCTCCAACATGTCTACGTGTGGCGCCAGCGAGGGGACCACTGGGCCGGCCACGAGGAGATCGCCGAGACTGAGGAGGCGGCGAGGGTAGAGCGCACTGCTAAGCGGCTTGTTGATGAAGTTAAGGTGAGTGGTCTTACATTCTGCTGGACTATGTATATACTGTTGCTTATTCACTGTGTGATATGTATATTTTTCGCAGGGTGCAATGAAAACAGCGAAGTACCGAAAAAGGTGCTTCGACCAAATTGAAGGTGTAGTCACCGAGAACAAGGCCTTGATCGCAGAGGTGGACCGCCTTCGACTAGAGGCCGAAAGGGAGGCGGCCGAGAAGGCGGCTCAGGAGGAGCGCCTGCTGGACCTGAATCGACGACTAGCCGATAAGGACCGTAAGAAGAGAGGTAAGTCGAGTGACCCGAGCAGTTGCAGTTAACCGCGTGGTCGGTTTTGGTGACCAACAATTGTTGCTTTAGGTTTGGAGGAGGAGGTCAAGAGTCTCCGAAAAGAGAGAGACCAGCTCGACCAGGAACGTGCCAGTGCGCTGGAGACCGAGCGCAAGGTTGGCGAGGAGCTGAAGACCAGGAGTCGGGAGCTGGCTGGTAAGAGCTGTTTTGTCTTTTTTGACCATGCAGTTCTCTTTTCTTTTTATATTGTCGTAGCGTGTTGCTGACTGTGTTCTTGGTTTTTCTTGAAATCTTTGCCACAGTGCTTAAAGCCAACACTAAGACACATCTCGTTGAGCTGGTCAAGGAATGGGACTCCTGGAAGACGAACTGCATCAAGCTCTGGAAAGGAGTTGCCCCGGTACTTGACCTGATCAGCCCCGAGCTCGCCGAGGACCAGCCCCACACACCGAAGTTGACCCCAGTCGACAAGGCGCAACAAGCGTGGGGCTGGCTTCAACAGTTCGTCAAGGATGTCGGGGAGTTTGCCGCAGCGCACGTCCTCAGCATGGTACGCGCTCACTACCACCTGGTCGATCTGTCCCGGCTAGAGAGGGGATATCCCAAGGAGGTTGGTCCGAAGGAGGCAGATGACCTTCGCGTCGGCCTGCTCGACCTATCGTCGACGGTGATCGGCGATATAAATCTCTACGGGACGTCAACTCCCTCGATCAGCCGGGATCAGACAGGTCGGCCAGGGAGTTGTCGGGGGCGTCGATTGCAGGAGAGGGTGGTCGACGCCTGCGGTCTCGACCAGCCAGGCTCCGGTGGCCCCGACCCCTTCAGCGGGATAAGAGAGCCATGCGGGTGATCAGCCCGAGCAGTAGGTCCGTAGAGTAGTTTGTAGGAGTAGACTAGAAGCCGCCCAGAGGGGTGTTTATTGTAAACTTTGTATATAAAGTTTGTAAGAAAGTTTGATTTTTGAGAACCATGGTTTTGAGCGCTGTGAATGAATTTGCTTGAGGGATGTGTCACTGAGCCATGTTGATTGCCCTTGAGGAGCTTGTCAAGGAAAGTTATTGTGGCACTTGTCGAGTATTCTGCATATGTAAAAGTATGTAGCAAAAAGGCAAACTTTATTATTATTCATCAAAAAAGATTTACAAGTAAAATGTACTGAAACTTAGGGATAGAAGCGTCGTAGTCTGTCTATGTGCTAGGAGTTGGGCACGCGTGTTCCGTCTGGGTACGCCAGTCTATAAGATGTAGGGCGTGTAACTTCGGCGACCACAAAGGGTCCCTCCCAGGGTGCGGATAACTTGTGCATTCCCTCCTAACTTGTCTTCCATTTGAGTACCAGATCACCGACCACGAAGGAGCGGTCTTTAACATTCCTATTGTGGTATCGTCTAATGGCCTCGAGATACTTTGCTGTTCGAAGGTAGGAAGTCAGTCGTCTTTCTTCTGTGCAGTTGATTTCGAGTTCTCTGGCGAGGTCTACTGAATACTGGTCGAAATGTTCGACTCTTGAAGATCCAAAGGCTACATCCGAGGGGAGCACTGCCTCGGCCCCATAAATCATAAAGTAGGGGGATACACCCGTGTTCCGACTAGGCTGTGTTCGAAGGCCCCAGACCACAGCAGGTAACTCTTTCATCCACCGCCCTGGTGCCCTGTTGTTTTCTGTGTACAGCCTTTTCTTTAAAGCATCAATAATCATTCCATTTGCTCGCTCGACTTGACCGTTGGCTCGCGGATGGGCTACCGACACGTACTTTATGACTATGCCTCTGTCATCACAGAAGTCCCTGAATGTAGTGCCAGTAAACTGAGTGCCCAGGTCGGTGATTATGCTGTTGGGAACCCTAAATCTATGTATGATTTGATTGAGGAATTCCACAGCCTTCTCGAAAGTCGCTTTGACCAGTGGCATGTACTCGATTCACTTCAAGAACTTGTCGATTAGCACGAACACGAATTTGAAATTGTCGGGAGCTGGTTTGAATGGCCCGATCATGTCAAGGCCCCAGCAGGCAAATGGCCAAGATGACGGAATCGTCTGGATCTCATGAGCAGGTACGTGGGTCCGTTTGGCGAAGAACTGGCATCCTTCGCAATGCCGGACCAGCTTCTCGGCGTCGGAGACTGCGGTTGGCCAGTAGAAACCTGCTCGGAAGGCCTTTCCGACCAGTGTTCTAGAGGCGGCGCGGATGCCGCAGGATCGAACATGTATGTCATCTAGTAACTTGATGCCATCATCTTGAGGTATGCATTTCAACAAGACTTCTGAGTTTGCGTTCTTACGCATAAGTCTACCATCGACCAGTATATAATTTTTGGAGCGTCGGATAAGGCGCTCATTCTCCGTTTTGTCTTGAAATCCCGAACCGTTCGAGAGATACTTGACGAAAGGAGTGCGCCAGTCATGGCCGTTGGTTGTCGGAGTGGCGTCCCCTACGAGCAGTGTCTCGTCGGTGGCTTGTTGACCAGGTCCGTCCTGACGCTTGGCGTGTGAATGTCCTGAACAAAAACACCTTGTGGATTTTGGGCCCAGGATGATCCTATCTTTGACAGCGCATCTGCTTATAACCGTCCTGGACCTCGTGGATGTACACAGAAAACGACAGGGCATCGGTGCTGTCCACATTGAGGCAAGCCCTCTTCAAGAGCTTTCTTTCTCGTTTTGACTCGATGGAGACTTTGCCTCCAAAGATGGAGTGTACCACATCAGTGGGACTGACATATTGGTGTCGTGGGTCCCTATCCTAGTCGTCGTCTTCGTCTTCCTGACCGCGTCTGTCCTGTTTCCCATTTTTCTTGGCGGTATCCTCCTAAGCAGCCCGCTGTGTGTAAATGCTTTTGAGGACACGACATTCTTCCATCATGTGGTTGGACTTGGGATGTAGTTGGCACGGTCCTTTGAGCGTCTTGTTATAGTCTTCCTAGTAGTCTCACCGTCCATTGGGACGCTTGACTGTGTTCACCTCGTGATCGTTGTCGCGAGGTCGCTTGCCTCTGAAATCGTCACGATTGTCACGACGCCTGTCCCACCCCTCTCGGTGGTCGCGGTTGTCGCCACGGCGAGGATTCCGGTTGTCAGAACGCCGACGGCTGTCGTCGCGCGGGGGAAGCTGCTCGGCCCCTCTTACATCTTCGCGGATGAGCTTTTCTGCGTCGTCGGCATCGGCGTAGCTTTTGGCCGTGGCGAGGAGCTCAGCGACCGTGGTCGGCCTTTTGCGTAGTAGCTTGCTTATTAATGCTTTGGGGAAGCGTAGGCCCTTGATGAAGGCTGATATAGCCTCGTCGTGGGAAATCTTCGGAATCTTGAGGCGCATATCCGAGAAGCGTCGGATGTAATCGCGCAAGGGCTCATTCCTCCTGTCCCTTATCCTTTCGAGGTCCTATTTGTTTCTAGGCTGCTCGCAGGTAGCAATGAAATTGTCGATAAACGCCTGGCGCAATTCTTCCCAAGAATCAAAAGAGTTCTCGGGTAGACCGAGGAGCCATTGGTGGCCAGCTTGGTTGAGGACGACCATGAAGTAGTTTGCCATGACGTGCTCGTCCCCTGCAGCTGATCGGACTGCGATCTCATAAAGAGTGATCCAGTTCTCAGGATTCTCCTTGCCATCTTACTTTTTAAGCTTCTCAAGCTTGAAGTTGCGAGGTTATACGACTTGGCGAAGATGTGAGGAGAACTGTCTTAGGCCGGGAGGGCCATGTGCTGCGTCGTACTCGATGCGTCGCACATTTTCATGTACTGCTCGTTCCGTAATGTGCCTGTTGATGCATTCGTGGACATCTTTAGGTGGTATGTTGTGCTGCAGGTCTCGATCTTGGTTCACCTCCTGACCGCATCCGCGTCATTGTTCGTGGTAACTGCCAGCGTCCCGACCACGATTGTCACGATGGGTGTCCTTCCTCCGATTGTTGTTAGGGGAACTGTTGACACCATTTTTGGGCACGTGTCTAGGATGGCAGGATAGGGTGGCAGTACGATGCGGGTTGCTGATGAGGATGGTTGCCGATGAGGGAGAGGTTGAATGTGACTAAGTCCACAGGCAGTAATATGGTGCCGATAGCTGGATAAAAAGGTCTGCCGATGACTATGGCAAGGGGATTGCCGATGATGCGAGGGAGGAGTCTGGAAGCTGCCAGTTGTCATGTGGAGGAGTTTCGGTTTGTCACGAAGGATAGTTTTATTATTTCCTTAATTATTTGCATCGTTTTGTATACGGATTCCGTGTAATTTGGAATTCGAATTCTAATCGTGTCTGGTTGTAGCTCTTTGAGCAGGGTATAAATATAAACCCTAGGACCTTGTAATAATCAATCAAGAAATCAATCAAACACACGTTTTTACTCATATTCCAGCATCTACTTTTCGACGACTTCGTCATACCTTTTTCTTTTTATTACGAGTTCTTAGGAATTCGCGACTTAAGCTCGGCGTGTTCTCGAGTTCCGCGTGAGTACCTCTTAGCCGTGACATCCGGGCGCATCGCTGTTGTCAGGACTAAAGTATTCGAGTTATCACCTTTGCCGATAGCAAGGTCAAATCGGCTGGCACGCCTTAACGTTTGAATCGGGTATTAGCCCTTTGTGTTTGCAGATCAGTTTTGCATCAACACATCTTTTGGCACGCCCAGTGGGACAGATTCAGGATCAAGATCAACATGTCGATCTCTGACCTCGATCAAGAGAACGTCATCCCCGTGACGGAGGCCAACCTCAAGGATGAGCAAAAGCAAGCTATTGCCCAAGCCATGGAAGAATTCAAGCAGCAATGCCTGAGGTCTTTCAGCATAAACAGGAGCGGCGAAGTGGTCCAGAAAGATGCACTGCCGGCACCACGGCAGGTCACCTTTGACGCCAATCCTGGCAAGCTTCAAGATATGGTTGACAATGCCATCAATCGAGCGTTGATTAACCAAGCTGGTGTACTGTCTAATACGGTTTTCAACGCCGTGGCAAGAACTTTCAAGGAAGGACAAATCCCGCCAGATTATGTGGGGCCCTCCCATCATCAGCCAACGGCACCAGAGGTCACGGCTCCATCGGCTGCCTTGACGAATGCAAGTGCACAGTCTGCCGTCCCTCCAAGTACATTGGGGACTACTGGTGCACTATCTATGCCGATGGCAACCAACCCACAAATTTCAGTTGGGCAGCATAAACTGACAACAGATATGTTAGCATCGGCAATGTCAGGGTTGACTCTTCCTCCCAACTAGTGGGGTTATGGTATGCCTCCAGAGTTGACGCCGGGAACATCACAAATAACTGACATGAGGGGCAAAACTCCTATGACATCGGCACCTCCCAATGCGCCGGTGAACCAGAGTCCTCGGTATACCACAACTACTACTGCAAGGCCTCACACTGGGAATCCTCAAGATTCAATGTTTCAAATGCCCAACGCATCGGCAGAGTCAATGCTGATGCAACAGAGGCCTATGGCCCAGTCGGGGTATGTCAATTCAACGACGGTACCCAATTACCAATCATCGGCAGCACCTATGCCGATGAACGCTAATAATGGATGGCTTGGACAGCAAGCCTTTCCACAATCGCCCCAGCAGGGTTATCAGACTACAGGGTTCCAGCAAGGGCAGGTCTATCCCGAGTTCCAAGGTCAGGGGATTCCCAACCAGCCAATAAATTTTGGACAGCAACTCGGAGGACAGCCAATCGGTGGACAGCAGTTTGGTAGTCCGCAGATTGGAGGACAGGTGACCAATACAATGTTCCATGCAGGTCACGTCCCAAACAGACACGTGGAGGTTCGCCACCAAGTGCCAGATCCGCAGCCGCCTCATCGGCAAGATGCCGATGCGTATTGGGCCGATAAGATTGCTGAAGTAATGAGGGAACAATTTGGGATAAAACCCAAAGTCAACACTTATTCTTATCGGACACCGTATCCTCCAGCGTATGATTTGATCCCGCTTCCACATCGGTACAAGGTACCGGATTTTACAAAGTTTTCCGGACAGGACGACACGTCAACCATGGAGCATGTCAACAGGTTCATTATTCAATGTGGAGAGGCTGGTAACAGGGACGAATTGAGGGTTCGTCTATTTTCGTCATCATTGTCTGGATCGGCCTTTACTTGGTTCATATCATTACCTCCCAACTCAGTAATTACTTGGGCCGATCTAGAGAAGCAATTCCACAGATACTTCTTCTCGGGGGTTCATGCGAAGAAGATCACCGACTTGGTCAAGTTGAGGCAACGTAATGATGAGTCGGTTGAGGGATTTGTGCAGAGGATACGAGAGGTCAAGAATAAATGCTATAGCCTGGTTCTGGATGATCGGCAGCTAGCCGATTTGGCTTTCCAGGGTTTGTTGCCACATATCAGGGATAAGTATGCCTCTCAGGAGTTCGAAAGTTTAAGTCATTTGGTGCAGAGGATATCTGATCAAGACATCAAGCCTTTCGAGCCTAAGAGGGCATGGAATAAGAAAGTGTCATTTGTTGATGAAGCAACAAGCTCAGATTCCGATGAGGAACCAGTAATCGGTTTGGCAGAGTGGGTAAAAAACAAGAAGCCGATGTCTTGTCCTTTTGGGCAGAAGGAACCAGAGAAGTTTGCCTTTGACACCGCCAAGGCCGATAGGATATTTGACTTTCTACTTCAGGAAGGTCAAATCAAACTGTCACCTAACCACGTGATCCCGTCGGCAGAAGAGTTGAAGAGGATGAGATATTGCAAGTGGCATAATGCAACTTCACATGACACCAACGAGTGCAAAGTATTCAGACAGCAGCTGCAATCGGCTATAGAGTCAGGGAGAATCAAGTTTGACAGTTCCAAAGCCGAGAAGCCGATGAAGATAGACCAACATCCTTTCCCGACAAACATGTTGGATGCTAAGGGGAAGGCTAAGGTCTTAACGTCGGAGACAGCTGAGAAGAGTGCATCGGTAGATCCTCAGCATCAAGTTACTACTGCCGATGCAAGAAGTAAGGGCTTTGTCCAGGAAGGAACTAGCTCAGGAAGGCTTCCTCGATCTGGCATCGTCATAACTCATAGGAGACCTCGAGAAAAATGGCAACAACGGGAAGATCGGTATCGACGCCAGCAGGAAGATTATCAACGGGAAGAAGAAAGACACCGACAGGAGTGGAATCGGCACAGGGATCATTGGAATTGCCCATTCTTCATCCATTGTTGGGAGGAAAATATCAAGCTTCCTACTGTCAGAGACTGCCCTGAATGCAACGGTTATGATCGGTACGATAGGAACGATCGGCGTTATCATGATGATGAACGGCGAGCTAATGGGCCGATCAGAGGAAGGGTGTCAGTTCATGACCGGCTGGGGGGCAGATTCAGTGGGCACAACAGACTTAGTGACCGTGTCCAGTATTTTCCCAGGAACCAAGAGGAGCTCGAAGGAATGGCTGATGCGCGGGTTCCCGATGAATTCATATTTTGCAGGGATGCTAACACGCATCGCATGGAGTCAAGGGAGAACCGACGCCCGACGGCAAGGCAAAGGCCACTTCCTCCATGGTGCCCTCAAGGATTAACCAAGACACAGAAAAGGAGATTGCAACGAGAAAGGCAAGAGGAGCTAAACAAGGGAGAGAACTCTGGAAGTCGGCAGCCGTCAGACACTAAGAGGGAAGGTCCATCGGCAGGCGTCAACATGGTCTTCATGTTGCCGATGGAGTTTCTTGCACCAGCCAGTGACGATGGGTTGGAATTTTCTGATCAGATAGCTCAGTTGGCTCTGGATCCGATGACGGCTATCTTTGAGAAACCTGCCGATGACGAGAGGCAGCATCTTAAAGCTTTGTTCCTCAAAGGAAGGGTTGATGGGCAGCCAATGACCAAGATCCTAGTTGATGGTGGAGCTGCTATTAATATTATGCCGTATGCAGTATATCGGAAGCTTGGGAAATGTGTCTCCAGTCAAGGGGGCGATATGTGCAGAGTTGACCATCGGCAGCAAAACCTTGCCGACAACTTTTTTCGTGATCAGCGAAAAAGGTGCCTACAATTTATTATTGGGGAGAGATTGGATTCATGCCAATTGTTGTGTCCCATCTACAATGCATCAGTGCTTGGTTCAGTGGGTAGGTGACAAGATTGAGATCGTCCCAGGAGATTCTTCTTATGTTATCGCATCGGCAGAAGCGGATACTTACGAAAGGACCAGGTGCATTTCAGGAGAAGCTTGGGAGAAAGATTTTCTCAAAGTTGCCGATTATGAGATTCCACCGATCCAAGCAGTCGGTTCTGACGATGGTTTTTAATGGATAGATTCGCCGATGATGGAAAATTAGGCCAGGGATTCACATCGGCCGATGATTTGGTAGAAATAGATATAGGTAGTGGTGATAAGCCTAGACCTACTTTTATTAGTGCTAAATTAGATCCTGAGTGTAAGCGACAATTGATTAGTTTGTTAAAGGAATATAAAGATTGCTTTGCTTGGGATTATACAGAGATGCCTGGTTTAGACCGATCAATTGTCGAACATTGGTTACCCATCAAGTCTGGATTTCGGCCACATCAGCAACCAGCCCGCCGATGTAATCCTAACATTCTACCTGATATTAAGGCCGAAATCACTAAACTTATTGAAGCTAAGTTTATTCGGCAGTGTCGGTATGCCGAATGGATTTCCAATGTTGTTCCGGTTTACAAGAAGAACGGGAAGCTTTGGGTGTGCATTGATTTCAGGAATCTCAATAAAGCCACGCCGATGGATGGATACCCAATGCCTATCGCCGATCTACTAGTTGATGCTGCGGCTGGCCATCGGGTCATCAGCTTCATGGATGGTAATGCGGGTTACAATCAAATATTCATGGCAGAGGAGGATATTCCAAAAACCGCATTCAGGTGTCCTGGTCATGTTGGACTATTTGAATGGATAGTCATGACTTTTGGGTTAAAGAATGCTGGTGCTACTTATCAAAGGGCTATGAATTTTATATTTCATGAGTTCATCGGCAAGCTCGTAGAAATTTATATTGATGATGTGGTGGTTAAGTCCGGAGATTTCTCAAAGCATCTTGCCGATTTACGAAAAGTGTTGGAGTGCACAAGGAAGCATGGATTGAAGATGAATCCCAACAAGTGTGCATTTGGCGTATCGGCAGGGCAGTTTCTTGGTTTCATGGTACATCAGAGGGGTATTGAAATTAGTCGAAGATCTATCGATGCCATCAATAAAATAGTGGCCCCTACCAATAAAACCGAGCTCCAATCCTTGATCGGCAAGGTGAATTTTATCAGAAGATTTATATCGAATTTATCTGGGAGGATTCGTGCTTTCAGTCCTCTTCTTAAATTGAAAGCCGATCAAGAGTTTGTTTGGGGAGAAGAACAGCAGTTGGCTCTGGATGAAATCAAAAAGTATCTAGTAAATCCTCCAGTTTTAGTTCCACCTCAACAAGGGAAGCCCTTCAAATTGTATTTATCTACCGATGGATCGGTTATCGGTTCAGCTTTAGTTCAAGAATTTGAAGGGAAAGAGAGAGTAATTTATTATTTGAGTAGGAGGTTGATTGATGCTGAAACCAGGTATTCGGCCATTGAGAAACTGTGCTGATGCTTATATTTTTCATGTATCAAGCTGAGACATTACCTGTTGTCGGCTGAATGTGCTGTTGTTTGCAAAGATGACGTGGTCCGATACATGCTATCTATGCCGATTATGAGTGGTAGGATCGGTAAATGGATTTTAGCGCTGTCGGAGTTCGATTTGCGTTACGAATCGGCTAAGGCAGTCAAAGGGCAGATTATGGCCGATTTTGTGACTCAGCATTGCGGTCTAGTGGAAACCTTGGAAATTGCACCCTGGATGCTCTTCTTTGATGGATCTACCTGTGACCGGGGGGCAGGAATCGGCATTGTATTAGTTTCTCCTAAGGGGAGGAAGTATGAGTTTTCCTTGCCGATTGTTGCTACACCAACAAATAATCAGGCTGAGTATCAAGCTCTGATCAAGGGATTGGAGTTGTTAAGAGAAGTTCGTGCTGATGCTGTTCGGGGATTCTATGTTGGTTATAAATCAATTGGCCGGAAGCTATGAATGCCGAAGTGAAGTTCTCATAACCTATTTCGAGAGAAGTATGCAACTGTTAAAGGAATTCAAGGACTTCCGATTGGAGCATGTTCCCCGATTGCATAATGAAGACGCTAATCGGTTAGCCCAGCATGCCTCGGGATATCAGCCAATGATTAATGCGACATCGGCAGTCAGTGCCGGTGATTGGAGGAAAGAAATTATTGACTATCTAAAAGATCCATCCAAAAAAGTTGAAAGACGGGTTCGATTTCAAGCGACCAAGTATGTGCTCCTTGAAAATGAATTGTATTATCGAACTGTCGACGGAATTCTTCTCCGATGCTTGGGTGATGATGAAGCCAGAAGTTTGATGGGGGAAATCCATGAAGGAGTGTGTGGAGCGCATCAGTCAGCTTTTAAGATGAAGTGGATGATTCGAAGGAATGGATATTTTTGGCCAACCATACTTGAAGATTGTTTTAAATATTTCAAGGGATGTCAAGGTTGTCAAAAGTTCGGTAATATCCAGAGAGCACCCGCATCGGCTATGAATCCTATAATAAAACCTTGGCCGTTCCGGGGATGGGCCATCGATCTGATCGGCCAGATTTATCCACCATCTAGCAAAGGGCATAAGTTCATTCTAGTTGCCACTGACTATTTCACTAAGTGGGTCGAAGCTATTCCTTTGAAGAAAGTCACATCGGCCAATATGATTGATTTTGTGAAGGAGCATATTATTTACCGATTTGGGATTCCCCAAACGATTACTACCGATCAGGGCACCATGTTCACGTCAGGGGACTTCGATGAATTCGCAATCGGTATGGGAATTAAAGTGTTGAATTCTTCTCCTTACTATGCTCAAGCCAATGGGCAGGCCGAAGCGTCTAACAAAGGAATTATCAAGCTTATTAAACGAAAGATTGAAGAAAATCCTAGGCGGTGGCATACATTGTTAAATGAAGCACTATGGTCTTATCGGATGGCTTGTCATGGATCAACCAAGGTGTCACCCTATCAATTGGTGTATGGACATGATGCAGTGTTGCCTTGGGAGATTAAGGCTGGATCTAGGCGATTACCTTTTCAAGATCAATTGGCTGCCGATGATTATGCCACTTTGATGACCGATGAGTTAGATGATTTAGCAGGGCATCGGTTAAAGGCTTTAATGAGTATAGAAGAAAATAAGAAGAGAGTTGCTAGATGGTATGATAAGAAAGTAAAGGCTAAGGAGTTTGCCGATGGGGATTTGGTATGGAAGTTGATTTTGCCAGTCGGGACTGAAAGTTCGAAGTTTGGGAAGTGGTCTCCTAATTGGGAAGGTCCTTATCGGATAAGACACTCGGCTCCTGGTAATGCCTATATTCTAGAAACTCTCGAAGGAGTTGAATTTCCCAGAGCATTAAATGGCAAATATTTAAAGAAGTACTACCCCAGCATATGGGTCGATGCATAAAAGTTTAAGTGCCGATAACACTCCTATCGGCTGGATTTAAATGTTTGGGGGCAGACTTAATGTTTCAAAAGATGCCGATAACAGTCTTATCGGCTAGACTAAAAGCTAAAAGCGGGAAAACAAAGGTGTGTTGCCGATGAAAGCTTCAGATGTTCAGCAGCGCTTGGATTGCCGATATGGCGCGCAGCCGGATCTGATTGGCTGTCTCTATCTCTTTGATATCATCATCGGCAGAACCTTCTATCGGCTTCAGCTTCCTCTTCAGCTGCAGCGCTTTGCGGCCGTGGACGTTTCGTTCTTGTTCAAGGTGCTTGATGGTCTCCGGCAGTTGACTCTCTTCTTGCTGGGCTTGGGACAGAGCATCCTCTACTTGCTTGAGTTCGGCCAGTAGAGCTTCTCTTTTTGCCGATAGATCAGATACTTTCTGCTTCAGTGCATCACCTGAGGACTTTAAGGTGCCGATGTTCTTATGTTTCTCGTCGGCTAAGAGTTTTTCTTTCATCATCTCCTCAGAAAGCTGGATTTGAGCGGCTCTATCGGCAAGGCGTCGAGTGGCTCTCTGGTACTGTAGCTGGCGGCTTTCTAGGTATGCAGCATGGAAGAGGGTTTCTTTGGCATCGGCAGGAATTTGGCCTCTAAGGGTTTTGAACAGGGCCTTGGCTGGGTCAGAATCGTTGACCAGTTGAGCAGTGTCTTGATGAAGTATGGCCGATAGCTCCTCCAGCTTAGCCCTGGTTTCTACCGATACAGCCCCAATTGCCCGAGAGGAGCTTGCTTCCTCACCTTCTTCTTCGAAGATATCAATGGCGAAGGAGAATAAGCTATCGGGAGAATCTTGTTCCTGAAAATGAGAATGAAATAAGTCATTTTTATGGTTAAAGCTTCGGCAGACGATGCTGGTGGAAAAATTGGATGACTTACTTGTTTCAGGGCAATTTCTTGCCTTTGACTCAAAGATACCGATGGAGCTACAGGTTGATCGGCAGATGTTGCCGATGGAACGATATCACCTGAAAGAAGACAGGAAGGGTTATGAGACTAAATGAGAAAGTTTATCGGCGGAAGTATTGTTGAGATATGTTACCCGGAGGAGGAACAACAGTTGTCTGAATCGGGGAAACCGCCGATGATATAACTGGACCTGCCAGGCCAGTTGTTTGTTCACCCACGTCAGCTGATGTACCTTCTGTTTGAGGTTCTTCCTGCTGGGGTTCTTCCATCTGTGGTGCTTCCTGCATTGGTTGGGGAGATGGTGCTTGCTGTGTCTGGACTTCTGGAGAAGAAGGGGAAGATTCCACCGGGATTGGAGACACCGGAGGAGGAGGGGGAGTTGCCACTTTCTGGTGCTTTGTTCCAGCCTTAGCACCTTGGGTGCCCTTCCTCTTTGGCTGGCTAGACTGGGGGGCATCGGTACCTTGGCGTTTGGCTTTTGCCGATGCACCAGTTTGCTGCAACAACAAAAAGGAGTTTATGAGCATAGATAGCCGATACAAAGATAGTTAGCATAAATGAAAAGGGTTTGACAAATTGCCCTGAAAGCTTGCGCCAGAGTGGAAGCAGCTACCGTTGGCGATGTCTGAGTTTTCCTGGTGGTAACTTTCTTGAGGCGCGCACCCCGATGCACGATGGAAGCCAGAGTGGGAGCATTATGGCCGATTGAGGAGATCGGGCCTGATGGGAACAAGTCGATCGGCTTGCCACTCCTGCTAACCGATGGGGGGGTGTTGTCAACCTGCAAAAGGAATACAGGGGTAAGTTACCGATGGAAATAGTATTGGAAAATGAGACATCGGTTTAAAATACTTACAGTGTCATCAGGGACTTCGTATTCGGGGTCGATCATGCCGCGGTATGAGAGGGCCGATCTGCAGAATAGATTCTCTTTCCATTCTGCCCACCATAGCTTGTATGCCTGAGTGATAAAGGCAGCTGGAACCCATTCTGACAGATCTACATCTGTATCGGCATTTGGTGGTAGCTGGGCTACTCGAGTCCACTCGAGAAGGTTGGCGATGGGTTCTCTGGGCTTTATCACATCGGCATAAGGAAGTGCAATCGGCAACTGGCCGAAAGCTAGCTGGCGAGCTAATGCCGATGGATTATAAAATTCATAGGTTTGGGGAGAGGTTTTTGTGCTACCGAAGAAATTCACTGGTATGGCTCTGGGAGTCACAATTGCCATCATCACCTCATTGTCCCTGTCGAGAGCTTCATCAAATGGATTGAAGGACAGAGGGAGCATGCTATCTGGGTCGTCATAAGCCAGCCATGGTCGTTCATCTCTGGCCAGACCCTCATACAGAGTCTCAAAGAATCGGCCGATCTGATCCGGATTGTTCCCTGAACCGGGTAAGACTATAACGGCTTCGCCAAAGTTCAAGGGGGCACGCGTTGCCGATTCCTCTTCACCCAACACATGATTTTCGGCTATATCTCTTGGGAAGTGCTGTGAGAACAAGTTGAAATCAAGGCGCTTATGCAGGTGCAGATTGAGCCACATATTAATAAACCACCAGGGGCCTCCCAAGTTGCCGATGGATTGGCCAAGCAGGAGTTTCTGGGCTACCTGATGAAGAAGGTGGTAAACAGCGCTGAGCAAATATCGGCCGAGAGGAAATTGGCCACCGCTAGCCAGTCTTTCTGCTGCCGATAGATAGACAGAAGTCGGTCCTACCGATCGACCACAGAATACAAACTTGTCCAGCCACATGTTCAGAAAGGTGGTTTGCTCCTTTATGGTGACAGGCCCTCTCCCGCGGTACTTCTGGATGTACCCTGACCAACCGCCGATAGCGCGAGTCTCCACTTTGGCACTGGGGGCAGTATCAAAAAAGTGGGTGCTATCGGCGGAAGATATATCTAGCCCAGTAAGCATGGCTACATCGGCAAGGGTAGGAGAAGCAGGGCCGTGGCCAAAAACAAAAGCATTGAGAGTGTCTGACCAAAAGTAGGATGCAGCTATCAGCAGTGACTCGTTCCTGTGCATATCGGCAATGGATAGCCTAATGCATTGAGCTAGCTTCCTCTCACCCCACTGGACTTCATAAGAATTGCTGACCCTCAAGAACCAATCTTTCCACCCTACAGTAGGGCTGGGCCAAGAGCGAAAGGTGTCTTTCCACAGATCTAAAGAAAAGTTTTCGGCTCTAAAGGGAATCCTGTTGGTTTCTGCATTGATAAGGTCGGTTGGATCTGGATTCCCTAGAGGGCCGAGGCACTGAAGGTGTGGTTGATCGGTAGGGATGACAATTTTGTTGGACAACTCCTAGTGTTTTGGGGAATAAAAATACAAAGAAAAAGGAAAAGGAAGATATTCAGTAAGATGAATCGCAGATGAACAGGAATGCGAGAAAAAGGTACAGGAGATGAGATGGAAGTCTGACCTCAGGGACGACGAAGCCAATGGCCATCTTGTCGTGAAGAGGACGTTGGAGGGCACCGGAGTTGATGAAGAGGAATGCTTGTCGGAGATCTTGAGGGTTGTAAATGGCGCCGCCGCTGGAAAAGCAAAGTTGGATAGTAGAATGGTGTAATGGGGGAGGAGTACCCAAGAAGGAACTATTTATAGGACAAGACGGGCAAGGGCAAATCCGACTTATCTCTTTGCCACATCCGAGAAGCCCGAGGGTACTCAGGTAGATATGGTAACTGTTCGCACGGTAATCCAGGGATTGTGCAGGTGATTTGACGGGAAGCGGTCATTATCTAAAGATATTTTACTGTGCGAGATCTCCTGGTCGGTCCATCGGCGATATTCTATAACGGTCATCTTGCCGATGGGCGGATAGAGGGGAAGTAACCGTTTTTGCGAATATCCTGGTCAGAGCATCGGCAGATCTTTGTAACGGTATTGTTGCCGATGTACGACCAAGAAAGATGCCCGTTTAGGAAGTTGGGGATTTCGAGGAATCTGCGGAGGATTAGGATCAGAGTTGTCCAGATTGAGGTTGTCGGTTACCAGATTAGGAGCATTAATTGCGGAGAAGGCATCATTACTGCAGAGAATTTCGGAGCATTAATAGTTTTATACTCCGAAACTGGGGGGCATGTGTTGACACCATTTTTGGGCACGTGTCTAGGATGGCAGGATAGGGTGGCAGTACGATGCGGGTTGCTGATGAGGATGGTTGCCGATGAGGGAGAGGTTGAATGTGACTAAGTCCACAGGCAGTAATATGGTGCCGATAGCTGGATAAAAAGGTCTGCCGATGACTATGGCAAGGGGATTGCCGATGATGCGAGGGAGGAGTCTGGAAGCTGCCAGTTGTCATGTGGAGGAGTTTCGGTTTGTCACGAAGGATAGTTTTATTATTTCCTTAATTATTTGCATCGTTTTGTATACAGATTCCGTGTAATTTGGAATTCGAATTCTAATCGTGTCTGGTTGTAGCTCTTTGAGCAGGGTATAAATATAAACCCTAGGACCTTGTAATAATCAATCAAGAAATCAATCAAACACACGTTTTTACTCATATTCCAGCATCTACTTTTCGACGACTTCGTCATACCTTTTTCTTTTTATTACGAGTTCTTAGGAATTCGTCGACTTAAGCTCGGCGTGTTCTCGAGTTCCGCGTGAGTACCTCTTAGCCGTGACATCCGGGCGCATCGCTGTTGTCAGGACTAAAGTATTCGAGTTATCACCTTTGCCGATAGCAAGGTCAAATCGGCTGGCACGCCTTAACGTTTGAATTGGGTATTAGCCCTTTGTGTTTGCAGATCAGTTTTGCATCAACAGGAACAGCTACGACGGTGTCCACCTGTTCGCGGTGAAGTGCGGCTGCGATGAGTCTGGTCGGAGGTGACCTCCATATAGGAGACGGCTTGGACCCTTTTGAGCAGAGTAGCGGTCTGCCCCATGGCCGCAATCAGATGCGCCCGTATGTTGGTACGAACGTCCTGATATTCTGGGGTATCCGGAAGCCGATCAAGATTTGCCATGGCGACAGCCACGTTGGCACTTAGTGTCTTGAACACTTGCTGATTTCCAACCATGTCAAAAGCATCGTCAAGGCTGTTTGGAGTTAATTGCCGATCCTCATCTGCTCGCCGCTGAGTGCGATTCGCGTTGCGTTGTTCGCGCTGTTGTCTTTGTTCGTCGGTTTCGCCGTCAACAACTGGTTCGTCATTGCTAACGTTAAAAACCAGATCTCCTCGTCGAGGTGGAAAGATTGGGAAGCGAGAAAAACTCGGGGGGTAAGGTGGTAGATCCAGGTCGTAGTCTTCGTCCTCGGGGTGTAAAACCTCGGTGGGGACAGATCCTGTGCTAGAGTTTGTGCTGGTGGCCTTACCGTCTGGTAGAAGTCGGATGGATACCATGTTGACGAAGTGACGAGCTGGTCTGTGGGCTTGTCTTGGCGACAATCCCATCTTCCCGAACAGAGAATCAGTATGCCTCGAAAACTGATCGGCTGCGTTGCTCAGACCGTGAGGGAAATTCTGGTTTGGCGAGGCTAACTTGAACTTGACAGACCGTCCTGCGGTGGTTGATGTTATCGTCAGGGATGTCCCCAGTTGTTCGTGCGTGGTGACACGAGTTGGTCGACGGGAGTCGAAAAAATCTGATGTGGCCGCCTGATCGGGCTTGCGTGATATCGAATCCACCAGGTTGGAGGCTTTGAGAAGCTTATGGTCGGCGCGATCAAGGGCTTGAAGAAGATCCGAGTTGTCGACTCGCTTTGCCCTGTAGCGAGGAAGCAGAGCTCGAGCGCTCGGAGTCGGCGTGACCGGAGTCGACGCCTCTGTTATCCCAGATTGGATCTGGGTTTTTTCTAGAGTCGTGGTCGTAAGGCCGCCGCCACGGCCGCGAAAGCTGGGACGATGACCATCTTGTTCGTCTGGGAAGCTGTACGCACACCCCCTACCTGGCGCGCCACTGTCGATGAAAGCTAGTCGGTAGTCTACCTTGGGGTATACCCACGGCAGTAGTTTATCGGCAGACAGGTGCGCAAGCTAGAACTGGATGGTGAAACAAGACACAGACAAGGTTTTTATCCTGGTTCGGCCACCGTGTGGGCGTAATAATTACGTCCTGCGTCTAATTGTATTGGATTGTGTTGAGTTGAGTTCTCTAGGGGGTCCCTTGCCTCTCCTTATTTAGTCCAGAGGGTAGGGTTACAGATCTGGAAGCACGATATCAATTCCTATTCCAACCGACTAGAATCATGCTTGATCTCTGCGTCTTGCTTCCTTACGTGAAACTCCGAGCAGTTGGATCAAGCCTCGAACTGCCTTCGTGATGGGCCAAGCCTCCTGGCCCAAGTCTAGCCGTAAGGGTATAGGGGTTTATACCCTCACATGTGTCATATGGAATCTCGCTTTGGTGTGCTTAGAGACAGTATTAGTTTTGGTGCAAGATATGTGCACAGTTTGTGCCTAATGCACCAAAGTCTAAGAAACCATTTTGGAAGCACCTGTTGGTACTACTAGGTGAAGAGGCTCAAGTGGACGCTCGGTTTGGTCTACTTAGAGATAGTGCTAATCTTGATGCAAGATAGGTGCATGATTTGCATGGAACATAACATATGCTCAGAAATTAATTTGGACGCACCAGATGGAACTTCTAGATGACATGTGTCATATGGAATCTCACTTCGGTCCGTTTAGAGACAATGTTAGTTTCGGTGCAAGATAGGTAACCGGTTTGCACCTAATGCACCTTAGGATAAGAAACCATTTTGGACGCACCCGATGGTACTCCTAGGTCAAGGGGCTCAAGTGAAAGCTGAGTTTAGTCTGATTGAAGATAGTGCAAATCTTGATGCAAGATAGATGCACAGTTTGCATGGAACATATGAAATGCCCAGAAATCAATTAGGACGCACCTGATATAACTCCTTGATGATGTGTGTCATATGGAATCTTGCTTCGGTTCGTTTAGAGACAGTGTTAGTTTTGGTAGAAGATATGTGCACGGTTTACGCCTAATGCACCATAGGCTAAGAAACCATTTTAGACGCACCCGATGGTACTCATAGTTGAAGAGGCTCAAGTGGAGGCTCGATTTGGTCTGTTCGGATATAGTGCTAATCTTGAGGCAAGATAGTTGTACAGTTTGCATAGAACGTACCATATGTTAAGAAATCAATTTGGACGCACCCAATGGAACTCCTAGATGACGTGTGTCATATGGAATCTCGCTTCGGTCTGTTTGGTGACAATGTTAGTTTCGGTGCAAGATAGGTGCATAGTTTGTGCCTAATGCACCATAGTCTAAGAAACCATTTTTGACGCACCTGTTTGTACTCCTAGATGAAGAGGCTCAAGTGGAAGCTCGGTTCGGTCTGTTTGGAGATAGTGCTAATCTTGATGCAAGATAGGTGCACGGTTTGCTTGGAACATACCATATGCTTGGAAATCAATTTGGATGGACCCGATGGAACTCCTTGATGATGTGTGTCATATGGAATCTCGCTTTGGTATGTTTACAAATAGTGTTAGTTTCGGTGCAAGATATGTGCATGGTTTGCGCCTAATGCACCATAGTCTAAGACACCATTTTGGAAGCACCTATTGATACTTTGGTGAAGAGGCTCAAGTGGAAGCTCGGTTTGATCTGTTTGGAGATAGTGCTAATCTTGATGCAAGATAGGTGCATGATTTGCAAGGAACATACCATATGCTTAGAAATCAATTTGGACGCACCCAATGGAACTACTAGATGACGTGTGTCATATGGAATCTTGCTTCGGTCCGTTTGTAGACATTGTAAGTTTTAATGCAAGATAGGTGCACAGTTTGCGCCTAATGCACCATAGTCTAACAAACCATTTTTGACGCACTATTTGGTACTCCTGGGTGAAGAGGCTCAAGTGGAAGCTTAGTTCGGTCAATTTGGAGATAGTGCTAATCCTTATGCAAGGCAGGTGCATGGTTTGCATGGAACATACCATATGCTTGGAAATCAAATTGGATGCACCCGATGGAACTCCGTGATGACGTGTGTCATATGGAATCTCGCTTCGGTCCATTTGGAGACATTGTTAGTTTCGGTGCAAGATAGGTGCACAGTTTGCACCTAATGCACCATAGTCTACGAAACCATTTTGGACGCACTTGTTGGTACTCCTAGGTGAAGGGGCTCAAGTGGATGCTCGG
This sequence comes from Sorghum bicolor, assembly GCF_000003195.3. Lineage (NCBI taxonomy): Eukaryota > Viridiplantae > Streptophyta > Magnoliopsida > Poales > Poaceae > Sorghum > Sorghum bicolor. Next base: position 548,903 of record NW_018396401.1, read on the forward strand.
TTCGTTCTTTTTGGAGATAGTGTTAATCTTGATGCAAGATAGGTGCACGGTTTGCATGGAACATACCAAATGCTTGGAAATCAATCTGGACGCACATGATGGAACTCCTAGATGACGTGTGTCATATGAAATCTTGCTTCGGTCTGTTTTGAGATAGTATTAGTTTCGGTGCAAGATAGGTGCATGGTTTGCACACAATGCAGCATAGGCTAAGAAACCATTTTGGACACACCCGATGGTACTCCTAGGTAAAAGGCTCAAGTGAAAGCTTGGTTTGGTCTATTTGGAGATAGTGCTAATCTTGATGCAAGATAGATGCACGGTCTGCATGGAACGTACGATATGCTTAGAAATTAATTTGGACACACCTGATAGAACACCTAGATGACATGTGTCATTATGCGTCGAACGTGGACGATCGCTA
>NW_018396401.1:550564-551466 GCF_000003195.3 Sorghum bicolor
GCACATGTTGGTACTCGGTGAAGAGGCTCAGGTGAAAGCTTGGTTTGATCTGTTTGGAGATATTGCTAATCTTGATGCAAGATAGATGCACGGTGTGCATGGAACGTACCATATGCTTAGAAAGTAATTTGGACACACCCGATAGAACTCCTAGCTGACGTGTGTCATATGGAATATCGCTTTGGTGTGCTTAGAGATAGTATTAGTTCGGTGCAAGATAGGTGCACGGTTTGCACGTAATGCACCATAGGATAAGAAACCATTTTGGTCGCACCCGATGGTACTCCTAGGTCAAGGGACTCAAGTGAGAGCTTAGTTTGGTCTGTTTCGAGATAGTGCTAATCTTTATGCAAGATAGATGCACAGTTTACATGGGGCATACTGAAGGGTCGAGATGGCGGACTAGAGGGGGGTGAATAGTCCTTTCTAAAAACTATCGCACCGGCTAACCAAAAACAAACACGGAATTAAAACTATCGGTCTAGCCAAGACTACACCCCTCTATCTAAGTTCTCTAGCACCTTGAAAAGATCCTAAACAAGCAAGCAAGGTGCTACCTTAGCAAGAGCTCACCTAATCAATTCTAGGAGCAAGGTCACACAAACCTATGCAACTAGTACTTTGCAAACCGGGGGAGCTCCTACACAAACTAGTGAGGCAAAGTGCACAAAGCAGCTCACTAGCAAGCTCAAAAACAAGGCAACCAATGCCAAATTAGAGAGCGCAAATTACTTAGCTACACAAACTAAGCAATGTGACTAACAAGGTTACACAAACCAAATTAGCCACGCAAGGGAACTACTTCTAGCTACACAAGCAAGAAGGTAACTATCAAGCTACACAAGCAAGACTAGTTACAAGAGCAACTACACAAGCATAAGTATATAGAATGTAAATACAAG
>NW_018396401.1:551566-552910 GCF_000003195.3 Sorghum bicolor
TGCTCACGTGACAGCCACGTGCCACTAGCCGTTTGAAAACGACTGTTGCCGCCAACGGCTACTGTGCACGCGCGCCTGCACAGCACCACCGGACGCTCTACTGCGTCACACCGGACGCGTCCGGTGCACTCCGGACCCGTGCGCAGAGAGCTCCGCAAACTCGCACGGTCACCGGACGCGAGCCACCGGACGCACCCAGAGCGTCCGGTGCTCACCAGTTAGAAACACTCACTGACGTCTCGTACCACCGGACGCGCGAACAGTGTCCTGTCCGCGTCCGGTGCTAGCGTCCGGTGCTCACTCTACGCCTACGCCAGCGGCTGACAGTGCAAGTGTGTTAGCTTTTTCACAAACAATTTCCCAAAGGAGTTAGCCTATCAAACTTGCCACGCCACTCGATCCTAACATGTATGCAAGGTTAGATCGCTCAAGTGGCACTAGATGACCGATATGCAAAGAAGTTTGCCCCTCTTGATAGTACGGCCATCTATCCTAAATCCAGTCATAAACTTCTCTACACACCTATGACCGGTGAAATGGAAAAGCCCTAGGTTATACCTTTGCCTTGCACTTTCCATTCCATCCCCTCCAATGTTGATGCAACACATGCACCAACCAATCACCAAATGATATGATCCACTTCATATCATCATGTGACCGTATTGGTTCATCGATCTTGACCTCACTTGCTCTTCACCGTTGCCTCGGTCCATCGGCGCCAAGTCTTGCTCAAGCTTCACCGTCACACGCCGCTTCAAAGCCTCCGACTTGCCCTTCACTCTTGCAACCGGTCCATCGAGCCAAGCCTCATCTTGATCTTCTCCACCTTGGTCACATGACTCCATGTCGTGTCTCACATGCAATGAGCTCCTCCATCATCATATCATCACCTGTGGACTAATCTCCTGTGTATCTCACATAAACTATTAGTCCACCTCAGTTGTCACTCAATTACCAAAACCAAACAAGGACCTTTCACATACGATATGGTTAAAAATCAATTAGGACGCACCTGATATAACTCCTTGATGATGTGTGTCATATGGAATCTTGCTTTGGTTCGTTTAGAGACTATGTTAGTTTTGGTAGAAGATATGTGCATGGTTTACGCCTAATGCACCATAGGCTAAGAAACCATTTTAGACGCATCCGATGGTACTTGTAGTTGAAGAGGTTGGAGGCTCGATTTGGTCTGTTCAGATATAGTGCTAATCTTGATGCAAGATAGTTGCACAGTTTGCATGGATCGTACCATATGTTAAGAAATCAATTTGGACGCACCCAATGGAACTCCTAGATGACGTGAGTCATATGGAATCTCGCTTCAGTCCAGTGGAGATAGTA
>NW_018396401.1:626194-626984 GCF_000003195.3 Sorghum bicolor
GTCTTTGCATGGCATTAGGGTGCTCTGATAATTATTTCATGATTTTTGAAGCACTGCAGTGGTGATATGTAATTTGTGTTTGAAATATGGCTTATTTCTTTAATTAAATCACATAAAATAATTGGTGCTTATACTGGTGCTCTATTTTGGTGGTAAACTGGTTTATGGTATTCCTAAGATGTAAATAATCTGAAATCTGTTGTTTGACATTATATAAGTCATGTTTATGAATTTATGAAATAAATGCCTTGATACATGTTAAATGCATATCTTTAATTTGGCATATGCAATGGTCCTGAAATTTTTATGGTGGTGATCTGAGGTTATACTTGTGCCTCTGTAATTTTTGTAGATTTTTCTGAGCACTTTAACTAATATCTTGTAAATATGCCTTATCTAAAATTAATTAACAAATGCCTTGTTAAGTAATTGTTTTGGGGTTTTCAACTGATGATCTGGTGACCTTGTAATATGTTTGTGCTCATGAGTCATTTGGTTGGCATGGTTTGTGTGTTGGTCATGTCATTAAATAATTAACTATAGGGTTAAATGCTGTCTGGACAGCAAGTGAATAATTTAACTTTGCTTAATGATAAGTTGACTTTCTGTGAAACTTATATAAAACAAAGTTGTTCTAAACTTGTTGAACTAACTGTGGTTTAAATTTGAGGTCATTTGGCCAAGTAGTTTAAAAGTTATAGCTGTTCCAAGTTGGGTTCCGGAAATAGGGGTTCTCTGTTTTTCTGGAACAGGATCTGGAACTTTGTTAAAAAGACTAATTTAATGTTTG
>NW_018396401.1:628770-630373 GCF_000003195.3 Sorghum bicolor
GCTTTTGGAGGATGACCTAGACTCTGGCAGTAACAAACTTGTGAACTGAACTTTGAACAAGTGTGTGTACTTATTTTGCTTCCGCTACTTCAAACATGTGTTGTAATAACTTAATACTCCGATGTGGTGCCGCTTCGACGGCAATGAATGACTGTGTAACAATCGTTGTGTTTATGTTGAACTATTACGATCTTGGTTTGTTGCGAGTTGGTTTGAAGTCCTTCGTGATTTCGATTGACTACCGGGATTATATGGGCTCAAGTCTAGAAACTTGATTGCTTGACGATCGTTTCTGCACTTGAACTCTTATAATTTGGTCGGTTCTGTGACAGCCCGCGCAAGGGTCTTGCTCCCCCTTGGTCCACGCAAGGACCAAGTGCTCTCTACGAGCTGATTCTTCGACACTCCGTCGCGGTGAATCGCCCAAAACCGCTCACAAGCTTGACACGAGCCACCCACAAGAACTCGGGGCGGTCTTCGTGCCTCCAATCACCACCGAACCATCTAGGTGATGACGATCACCAAGAGTAACAAGCAAAGAACTCTCACTTGATCCAAACAAGGCACTAGAGAGTGGTGGATGCACACTTGAGTCTTGGAATTCAACTAGAGAAGGATTCTCACAAGAAATCACTCAAATCTCAATCCTCTCTAGGCTCTTGCTACTGTCTTGCTCCACAACAAGTTTCTCTGATGTACAAATGGGCAAGAGAGCTCTCATGGACAATGTGGAGGAGTATAAATACACCCCATGAAGTCCAAAGGTCAACCAACCGTTTTCCACTAAAAACGGGGTCACCGGACGCTGTTGATGTTGCACCGGACGCTCTGCACCGAGCGTCCGGTGACATCCAACGGCTAACTGTACCTGCGTGTGACAGGTCACTGGATGCTACTTCCCAGCGTCCGGTGGCACTGTCTGGTGCTCCGGGGAGTTTTACAAGCTCCCTAAGTTTAAGGCCGGACGCTACCCGGTGCGTCCGGTGCTAGGGGCAGGTTTACAACCTGCCTGGGTATGGGACCGGACGTTGCCCGGTGAGTCCGGTGCCAGCGTCCGGTGCCTAACCCTAGGCACCGAAGCTCTCCAATGGCTAAGGACCTCACCGGACGCATTCACAGAGCGTCCGGTGCAGCGTCCGGTGCCTACTTAGGCACCCTAACTTCGTCGAAACGCGATCGTTCCAAAACGAAGTTGGTTCCTCTCGATCTAAGGACTATGTGTGAGCTGCCTAGTGCTAGGTTTACCAAGTGTGCACCACACCTAAACCTAAAGCCTTGCCTAAGTCAAGCTACTAGATCAAAGCCCCTCTTAATAGTATGGTCAAAGGAAAACAAAGTCCTAAACTACTCTAAGTGCCCTTCTTCACCATATGTCACTTAGACCTAGTCTAGTCTTGACGATGTCCATCCATTGAAAACCGAAACGATTTCCACTATTAAGTAGGCATGTACGTCCTTGTTCATCGAGTACCTATTACCATGACCTCACTAATGACTTTGCCTCTGCAAAACACACGTTAGTCACAGTAATCAACATTGTCATTAATCACTGAAATCATTAGGGGCCTAGATGCTCTTTCACATATGACACACGTCATCTATG
>NW_018396401.1:630751-641756 GCF_000003195.3 Sorghum bicolor
TCGCGATTCGAGACATTTCGCACTAGCGGCACTACAACAGGTCGTCAAAATGGTTCTTAGACTATGGTGCATTAGGCACAAACTATGCACCTATCTTACACCGAAACTAACATTGTCTCCAAACTGACCGAAGCGCGATTACATATGACACACGTCATCTAGGAGTTCCATTGGGTGCATCCAAATTGTTTTCTTAACATATGGTACGTTCCATGCAAACCGTGCAACTATCTTGCATCAAGATTAGCAGTATATCCGAATAGACCAAATGGAGCCTCCACTTGAGCCACTTCAACTATGAGTACCATTGGGTGCGTCTAAAATGGTTTCTTAGCCTATGGTGCATTAGGCGTAAACCCTGCACATATCTTATACCAAAACTAACACTGTCTCTAAACGAAACGAAGCAAGATTCCATATGACACACATCATCATGGAGTTATATGAGGTGCGTCCTAATTGATTTCTGAGCATATCATATGTTCCATGCAAACCGTGCATCTATCTTGCATCAAGATTAAACAGACCAAACCAAGCTTTCACTTGAGCCCCTTGACCTAGGAGTACCATCGGGTGCGTCAAAAATGGTTTCTTATCCTATGGAGCATTAGGTGCAAACCGTGCACTATCTTGCATCAAAACTAACACTGTCTCTAAATGGATCGAAGTGAGATTCCATATGACACATGTCATTTAGGAGTTCCATCTGGTGCGTCCAAATTGAATTATGAGCATATGGTATGTTCCATGCAAATCGTGCACCTATCTTGCATCAAGATTAGCACTATCTCTAAACAGACCGAACCAAGCCTCCACTTGAGCCTCTTCACCTAGGAGTACCAACAGGTGCTTCCAAAATGGTTTCTTAGACTTTGGTGCAATAGGCGCAAACCGTGCACATATCTTGCACCGAAACTAATACTGTCTCTAAGCACACCAAAGCAAGATTCCATATGACACACGTCATCAAGGAGTTCTATCGGATGTGTCCAAATTAATTTCTAAGCATATGGTACGTTCCATGCGTCGTGCATCTATCTTGCATCAAGATTAGCACTATCTCCAAATAGACCAAACTGAGCGTTCCCTTGAGCCTTTTCCCTAGGAGTACCATCGGGTGCGTCCAAAATGGTTTCTTACCCTATGCTGCATTATGTGCAAACCTTGCACCTAACTTGCACCGAAACTAACACTGTCTCCAAATAGACCGAAGCAAGATTTCGTATGACACACGTCATATAGGAGTTCCATCATGTGCGTCCAGATTGATTTCCAAGCATTTGGTATGTTCTATGCAAACCTTGCACCTATCTTGCATCAAGATTAGCACTATCTCCAAATAGACAGAACGGAGCACCCACTTGAGCCCCTTCAATTAGGAGTACCAACAAGTGCGTCCAAAATGGTTTCTTAGACTATGGTGCATTAGGTGCCAACTTTGCACCTATGTTGCACCGAAACTAACAATGTCTCCAAATGGACCGAAGCGAGATTTCATATGACACACGTCATCAAGGAGGTCCATCGGGTGCATCCAAATTGATTTCCAAGCATATCGTTTGTTCCATGCAAACCATGCACCTACCATGCATAAGGATTAGCACTATCTCTAAACTGACCGAACGAAGCTTCCACTTGAGCCTCTTCATCCAAGAGGACCAAATAGTGCGTCCAAAATGGTTTCTTAGACTATGGTGCATTAGGCGCAAACTGTGCACCAATGGTTTCTTAGACTATGGTGCATTAGGTGCAAACTGTGCACCTATCTTGAACTAAAACTTACAATGCCTACAAACGGACCGAAGCAAGATTCTGTATGGCACACGTCATCTAGGAGTTCCATCATGTGTGTTGAGATTGATTTCTAAGCATTTGGTATGTTCCATGCAAACCGTGCACCTATCTTGCATCAAGATTAGCACTATCTCCAAATAGACCGAACCAAGCATCCACTTGAGCTCCTTCACCTAGGAGTACCAACAAGAGCATCCAAAATGGTTTCTTAGACTATGGTGCATTAGGTGCAAAGTGTGCACCTATCTTGCATCGAAACTAACAATGTCTCCAAATGGACCGAAGCGAGATTCCATATGACACACGTCATCAACGAGTTCCATCGGGTGCATCCAAATTGATTTCCAAGCATATGGTATGTTCCATGCAAACCATGCACCTACCTTGCATAAGGATTAGAACTATGTCCAAAATGACCAAACTAAGCTTCCACTTGAGCCTCTTCACCTAGGAGTACCAAATAGTGCATCCAAAATGGTTTCTTAGACTATGGTGCATTAGGCCCAAACTGTGCACCTATCTTGCACTAAAACATACAATGTCTACAAATGGACCGAAGCAAGATTCTATATTGAAAGGATCAAGATGCCCAAGAGGGGGGGGGGGTGAATTAGGCTTCTCTAAAAATTTAAGCAACCTATATGCTCCAATTCAACCCCTTGTGCCTAGTGTGACTAGAGAGCTACCGAATAAAAGTTTTGCAACCTTGTTCCAATCCTATTCTAGCATGGCAATTCTAAGAATGTAAAAGCACAAAGTAAATGCTAGAAGGTAAAGGAGTAGTCTAAGAAAGTGCTCGGCGATGTTTTGCCGAGGTATCGGAGAGTCGCCACTCTCCACTAGTCCTCGTTGGAGCACCCGCGCAAGGGTCTTGCTCCCCCTTGGTCTGCGCAAGGACCAAGTGCTCTCTACAGGCTGATTCTTCAACACTCCGTCGCGGTGAATCGCCCAAAACCACTCACAAGCTTGACACGAGCCACCCACAAGAACTCCGGGCGGTCTTCATGCGTCCAATCACCATCGAACCATCTAGGTGATGGCGATCACCAAGAGTAACAAGCAAAGAACTCTCACTTGACCCAAACAAGGCACTAGAGAGTGGTGGATGCACACTTGACTCTTGAAATTCAACTAGAGAAGGATTCTCACAAGAAATCACTCAAATCTCAATCCTCTCTAGGCTCTTGCTACTCTCTTGCTCCACAACAAGTTTCTCTGATGTTCAAATGGGCAAGAGAGCTCTCATGGATGATGTGGAGGAGTATAAATACACCCCACGAAGTCCAAAGGTCAACCAACCGTTTTCCACTGAAAACGGGGTCACCGGACGCTGTTGATGTTGCTCCGAACGCTCTGCACCGAGCGTCCAGTGACATCCAATGGCTAACTGTACCTGCGTCTGACAGGTCACCGGACGCTACTTCCCAGCGTCCGGTGGCACCGTCCGGTGCTCCGGGGAGTTTAACAAGCTCCCTGAGTTTAAGACCGGACGCTACCCGGTGCGTCCGGTGCTAGCGTCTGGTGCTCGGGGCAGGTTTACAACCTCCCTGGGTATGGGACCGGACACTGCCCGGTGAGTCCGGTGCCTAACCCTAGGCACCGAAGCTCTCCAACAGCTAAGGACCTCACGGGACGCATTCACAGAGCGTCCGGTGCAGCGTCCAGTGCCTACTTAGGCACCCTAACTTTATCAAAACGCGATCGTTCCAAAACAAATTTGGTTCCTCTCGATCTAAGGACTATCTCTGAGCTGCCTAGTGCTAGGTTTACCAAGTGTGCACCACACCTAAACCTAAAGCCTTGCCTAAGTGAAGCTACTAGATCAAAGCCCCTCTTAATAGTATGGTCAAAGGAAAACAAAGTCCTAAACTACTCTAAGTGCCCTTCTTCACCATATGGCACTTAGACCTAGTCTAGTCTTGACGATGTCCATCCATCCTTTGAAAACCGAAACGATTTCCACTATTAAGTAGGCATGAAAGTCCCTGTTCATCGAGTACCTATTACCATGACCTCACTAATGACTTTGCCTCTGCAAAACACACGTTAGTCACAGTAATCAACATTGTCATTAATCACCGAAATCATTAGGGGCCTAGATGCTCTTTCAATCTCCCCCTTTTTGGTGATTGATGACAATAACCTCGAGTAGGAAAGAGAATGAGGTTTTCAATTGACTTGGTTTCTATAAGCATGAGACAATAAGAACAAAAAGGATTAGGCATGCTTATATTAACCAAGTCTATCATCTTGCATCCAAATATGTGAGATGTATACAACAGGATATAAACATATAAGACTTATAGTACATCGGAGTAGAAACGCTGAAGCAAAGTAATATGAGCCAAAGACATGACATAAAAATATCACATATAAGCATAAGTCATGTCTCACAACCATAAAGGTATCTCACAAGAGTATCTCACACAAATGCAATGCAAAAACGTAAACATGATGCATGGAAGAGTAGCACACAAAAGTATATCAAAAGAACAAAGCCCACTCTAGCTCTAGCTCTAGCTCAGCTCCCCCTAACTCTCATACTCTCAACTCTCTCCCCCTTTGGCATCAAGCGCCAAAAACCTAAGACGAAGGAGGTGGAGGCGGAGCAGTGGAGTCCCTCGGCACGACCTGAAACTGTGCTGCATCATCTGATCCATCGGCCATCGAGTCAGAGGAGATAGAGTGATCCTCTGATGCTACACGTACTGGAGAAGCGGTCTGGGTCCGTCAAGTCGGAGGAGATAGAGTGATCCTCTGAAGCTACACGTACTGGAGAAGCGGTCTGGGTCAGCTCTGCGGGCTCTGAAGCCGTCACGGGCTGTGCTGGCTGCTCAAGTCCTGCTGACGAAGCTAGCGCAGACTCTGTCGCTGTAGCTGACGTCTCTGGTACGGTAGAGGAAGGTGCAAGCTGCTCAGACGAAGCTACTGACGACGACAGACGCTCAGTGGTGGTAACTGGGACCGTAAAGGCTATAGGAGCGTGCAGAGGTGGAGGCATAGGGTCACCAGTTAGTGCACTGTAAGAGAAACTGAGGTGTTGTCCTGCCGACAAATCCAACACAAGCTGGGACGCTGTCGCTGACTGAGGTGTAAATCCTGAGCGTAGAGGCGTGAACTGAGGCACCTGCTCAAAGCCAGACGAGATAGCACCCTGTGAAACCTGGTGCTGTGGCGTCGAGAAGGGCTGACTCTAAGCAGGGAGCTGAAGCGGCTGCTGGGACTAACTCTGTGGCACTGGTGTAGGAGGCCTGACTCACGAAGTGCCTGGGAGCTGTATCTGAGGAAGCTGAATCCCTGAGGCGTCCATAAGAGCAGCCATCATCGCCGTCTACTGAGCCTAGAATGCAAGCTGCTGCTCCTGGAAGGTCAGAAGCTGTCTCTGGAGCTCGTCCTGTCTAGCCTACATGGCTGCATTGATGGCAGCCTAGTCCCTGTCTCGCCTAGCCAGCTCCTCAGCTGCCCACCGCTAATCGGCTCTCATCCGAAGCAAAGTCAAACTCCTCCTCAGCCTCAGCGTCTGCAAACGCCCCAATGGCGATATCCTGCTCCTCCTCGGTCTCTAGGACTACTCCTGAACTGCGAGTGCCCCTAGGAGAGGGTGGTGGCACCTGGCCACGTGGTGCACGAGGAGGTGGCGGAGCTCCAAGGTCGTGATGCGCTCTCTGCATCTGCCGGGGGTCATAGTGAGGGAACACGGTGTCAGAGTCTGTCAGCTCTCTCTGTAGGTGAGCTGGAAGAGGTACTGGCCTAGCACGAAGGATGAGGATGGTGATCCAGTGTGCATACAGCAACTGACGCCGACCCCTGAAACTCTCTGAAATAGTGTCCTCAATCTCTGAGACTATCAAATCCCACAAGTCAAATGGCGTCTTCGAGATCAGATGGGCTACCAACCACTACTGAATCCTAGTGAAGCCGTCTCTGTAGCCTGTCCTGGGAAAGAGCGTCTTCCTCAACACAAAGTCAAGGATCCTGGCTAGGCGAGTCAAGTCTCCCAATGACCTACTGGAGCCCTCTCCAAAAGGCTGACGGAAACAGGGAGCCACAAAGTCAACTGGTGGTAGAGCACCACCGTGAGGACGTCGAGGAGGCTCGAAGTTCCCGTAGCAAAGCTGATGGATCCGAGTGGAATAGGCTCTCAAACCAAGAACCTCTCTGGCCCTCTCTGCTGTCACTCTGTAGTCAGTGCCTGCCAGTGCGTAGTGGATATAGCTATGGTCTGGTGAAACCCACACTGAGGCATAAAACTCTCGGACCCACTCCTCACAATAAGTGCCCGGTAAAGCAAGTAACTCTCGAAGACTGCTTAGGTAGGTGAAGTACTGTCTGATGTCCGCACCGACCACGTTCCCGAGTATCTCAAGGTCGAGCACCCTGTGCTCCCTGAACTGAGCCTGTGAGCGGACAAGAGCCCCGTACATATCCTCTTGAACCACTGTATAGAACCTGGCACTGGCTCTCGGATCCCTGGCAGCTGGAAACCAAGTCGAAAAGGGAACAAACCGTAGCTCCTAGATCTCTCGAGCTGAAACCTGGGTCTAATCCTTTTGTATCCTCACTGGCGCTGGACGAGGAGCTGTAGGGCCACGAGCTGGAGTAGAGCGAGAAGCGGAGGTGGACTGACCCTGCGTATCAGTCTTAGGGATGGCCTGAGTACGAGCGCGAGTTGACCTCCTGAGGGGCTGCTCCAGCTGTTGTGCCTCTGTCAGACCCTCTGCCTGGGCCTCTGCCTCTGTCTCGGTGTCTGGGTCCTCCTGAGCTGACTCTCTGACTGCAATCCTGACACGCTGACCTCCTAGCATGATAGTGCCAGGAGGAGACCCATGTAGAGCCTCAGCCTCAAGAACTGCACGCCTCTGCCGTGGCGTGAGATCGGCCCCTATCCTCAGGGCACCTGAGCGTCCACCCCTCTCTCCTGCCATAGCTGCTGCTGCTACTGCCTCGGCTACCTCTGCCTCTCTGTCACTAGTCTTCTTTTTCTTGGTGGCAAGTTTTTTGCCTTTTCCCTTCTCTGCCGCTGACAGGCGACAGGGAGGATCACCTCCACCATCACCTCCTGGAGAACCCCCTGAGCTGGCTGCCGGACCACTGACATTCTTGCAACGTGCCATTGCAAGAAACTATCCCTGAAACACTGCCGACAACTGACCAACTGTCACTCAAGATGCTTGGCCTCAATACGTACCCACGGGCTTGGCCCCGAGTTGACTATCGCTGCCAAACTGTCACAAGAGATCAACGTGCTGCAAGAGATGGAATAGATAGGGTATACATAAGCAAACATAATAGCTAGTGGTGAGAAGACCCTATAGATCGCAAGATTAGATAAAGAACGGGCGGGAACGGCTTACGATCGGGCGACGAGACGCGTTCCAGATGAAAGATCTCAATCGGAATCCGTTGGGGAACGCGAGTCAACTCCTCAAGGTGCTATGAAGGGTAAATGAAGGGGAACATTGTCAAAAACAACATTCAAATTCGTTTAGACATTAAACCAAACACCTTAAGGGCAGGGGAGTTCAGTCTCACCCCAAAACCTAGAAACCTCGAGAGAAGAAGGATCCTGGCGCGAGGAGAGGAAAGGAGGACGCCTTGGGAAGAGTTCTAGCCGCGGGGAAGAAAAATCCACGGGGAAAAACCTCTTCACTGGCGGTGGCGACTTGCAGGCGGCTAGGGCACGGGGGTGCGCTGCGGGCTGGGCGAAGTCGCTGGGAGAGAGAAGAACTGCCGAAACAGATGCGGATCTCGGGGTTATATGCACCTGTCGCGGGGTCACCGGACGCTCTTTATGTGGCACCAGACGCGTCCGGTGACCACCGGACTAAAACACAGAGAGTGTTTTAATTCGGCTGAGCACCGGAAGATGGCCACCAAACGCTGGCCTAAGCGTCCGGTGCCGTAGGGCGTGCCGGGCGAAACACCGGACTTACCTCACCGGACGTTGCAGGGACACTGTTCCTGCGTCCGGTGAGTGCTGTCCAACAGACTCACCACACCGGATGCATCGAAGCAGCGTCCGGTGCACCTCTAGCACTTTTTCAACTAAGAACCTCGTCCGATTTTTACCCAACCAAGTTCCAACTTCAAGAAGACTCAAATAAACACTGGTTGGAAATAGTATGAGTAACCTCTCTCAAACCCTCAAATTTTCACAAGTATTTAGCCTTAGGCTTAGTAGTTTTTATGAAAATAGTCATGTGAAAAACACCGAGGAGCATCGTATGGCCATAAAGCTAGGGGTTTAAATCCAAGTGAGCTTTGAATGCTCCCCCTATCTATGGACGAACACAGCGGATGCTCAAAGCATAACCAAAGAGAAACGGTTAACTAACAAGCATTCAAATGATATGAGGTGAAATGCAATACTTGAAAGTAAACTAATGCTTGTCAAGTTTGATCCAAGGTTAAGCTTTTCACACACACAAGGGGGTTATCTTAACCATGTTAGACAAGCCCTACACACAATTCTTTTTGTATTTTAGTTTTGGTATGCATGATATGCAAAACAAAAACTATTTACAAGGTCAACACACAACTTCATTTTTTAGTGAAGTTAGAGAGATCAAGCACAATAAGTTCATTTCTCAACATACAAAACCTAGTTTCATCTAGGGGTTTTGTGAAGATATCCGCCAATTGATTTTCCGTTCCCACATTCTCTAGAGATATGTCACCTTTAGCAACATGATCCCTAAGGAAGTGGTGGCGGATGTCAATATGTTTCATGCGGGTGTGTTGAACCGGGTTGTTAGCAAGTTTTACGGCACTTTCATTGTCACACAACAAAGGTACTTTGTCTAGTACTACTTCATAGTCTAGCAAAGTTTGTTTCATGTAGAGTATTTGTGCACAACAAGCAGCGGCGGCAATATATTCCGCCTCAGCCGTTGACAAAGCAACACTATTTTGTTTCTTTGATATCCAAGAGACAAGTGATCTACCTAGGAAGTGGCACCCTCCGGATGTGCTTTTTCTATCAATCCGGCACCCGGCATAATCCGAATCGGGATAGCCTACAAGTTGGAATCTTGCACCTTTGGGATACCACAAGCCTAGGCAAGGTGTGTATTTTAGATACCTAAGAATTCTCTTGACGGCAATCAAGTGAGATTCCATAGGCATTGCTTGATATCTAGCACACAGACACACACTAAACATGATATCGGGCCTAGATGCGGTGAGGTAGAGTAGACTTCCTATCATGGAACGATAGAGAGTCTTGTCAATTGGGTTACCTCCCTCATCTAAGTCGAGATGCCCATTTGATGCCATGGGAGTCTTGATTGGCTTGCAATTCATCATCTTGAACCTCTTGAGAAGATTTTGAGTGTACTTCTCTTAAGAGATGAAGACCCTTTCCTTCATTTGCTTGACTTGAAATCCTAGGAAGAAGGATAGTTCGCCAATCATGGGCATCTCAAACTCCTTGGACATCAAATCACCAAATTCCTTGCAAAAATCTTCATTAGTAGAGCCAAAAATAATATCATCAACATAAACTTGACAAATGAAGATTTCCCCATTCATTTTCTTGGTGAAGAATGTTGTGTCAACTTTCCGAATCTTGAAGCCCTTCTCAATGAGGAAGTCCCTAAGCCTCTCATACCAAGCTCTAGGAGCTTGCTTGAGACCATAGAGAGCCTTGGACAACCGATAGACATGCTTGGGGTACCTAGGGTCTTGAAAACCGGGGGGTTGCTCAACATAGACAAGCTCATTAATATAACCATTCAAAAAGCACTTTTCACATCCATTTGAAATAACTTGATATCATGACTAGATGCATATGCAAGTAGGATACGGATTGCTTCAAGTCTTGCCACCGGTGCAAAGGTTTCACCGAAGTCAAGACCTTCCACTTGTGAAAAGCCTTTTGCCACGAGCCTTGCCTTGTTGCGCACCACTTTGCCTTGATCATCCTTCTTGTTCCGGAAGACCCACTTTGTTCCAATCACTCTTGCATCTTTGGGTCGCTCTTCAAGTGTCCACACTTGGTTGCGAGAGAAGTTGTTCAACTCCTCTTGCATGGCAATGATCCAATCCGCATCATGAAGAGCTTCCTCTATAGTCTTTGGTTCATCTTCAAGAGACACAAAAGCGTGATGTTCAATAAATAAAGCATGTCTAGAGCGTGTAGTTACACCACGTGATGGACTCCCGATGATGAGATCTTGAGAGTGATCTTGGAGGAGATGTGATGATCTTCTTGACGCCACTTGAGGGGTTGCTTGGGGAGCATCAACATCTTGTGCTTGTGCCTCCGCTTGCTCATGAGTGACTTGAGTGTCTTCATGAGCATCTCTCACATCCTTGTCTTCATCTTGTGGTACATGTGAGGTGGATGGTGGCTCAATGACTTGCACATCATCATCTTCTTTTGGCTTGATGTCTCCCACCGACATGTTCTTCATGGCATCCCTCAATGGTTCACCACCTACATCATGAAGATTATCACTTGCTCCTTGAGAGCCATTAGTTTCATCAAATTCAACATCAAATGTTTATTCAACCATGTTTGTGGCATGGTTAAAGACCCTATATGCCTTGGACTTTGATGAATAGCCAACCAATAGCCAATGTCACATCTTCTTTGGAACTTGCCCGAGTGTTGGCGCTTCTTGTAGATGTAGCACTTGCACTCAAACACTCTAAAGAATGAGACATCGGGCTTCTTCCCATTGAGCAACTCATATGGTGTCTTCTCTAGGAACTTGTGAGGAAAGAGCCGGTTTGATGCGTAGCATGCGGTGTTGATTGCCTCGGCCCACATCTTCTCCGAAGTGTTGTACTCATCTAGCATTGTTCTTGCCAAGGTGATCAATGTCCGGTTCTTTCTTTCTACAACCCCATTTTGTAGTGGTGTGTATGTTGAGGAGAACTCATGTTTGATTCCAACTTCATCACAATATTCTTCAATGTTGGTGTTGTCAAACTCTTTGCCATTATCACTCCTAATCTTCTTGATCTTGACATCAAATTGATTTTGGGCATTCTTTGCAAACTTCTTGAATATGGATGCAACTTCGGCCTTGTCTTGCAAGAAGAATGTCCAAGTGTACCGGGAGTAATCATCAACTATGACCAAGCAATATTTGTTGCCTCCAAGACTAGCATATGTGGTAGGTCCAAATAAATCCATGTGGAGTAGCTCAAGCACTCTTGAAGTAGAGAGATAGGTCTTGGTTGGATGAGTGTTTGCAACTTGCTT
>NW_018396402.1:0-99338 GCF_000003195.3 Sorghum bicolor
TCACTGCTAGGAGTGTCGCGGGCCCGATTATATTCGCGCCCTAATCTTGATGCAAGATAGGTGCACGGTATGCATGGAACATACCATTTGCTTGGAAATCAATTTGGATGCACCTGTTGGAACTCCTTGATGACGTGTGTCATATGGAATCTTGCTTTGGTCTGTTTAGAAACAGTGTTAGTTTTGGTGCAAGATATGTGCATGGTTTGCGTCTAATGCATCATAGTCTAAGAAACCATTTTGGAAGCACCTGTTGGTACTTCGGTGAAGAGACTCAAGTGGAAGCTCGGTTTGATGTGTTTGGAGATAGTGCTAATCTTGGTGCAAGACAGGTGCATGATTTGCAAGGAACGTACCATATGCTTAGAAATCAATTTGGACGCACCCACTAGAACTCCTACATGACGTGTGTCATATGGAATCTTGCTTCGGTCCGTTTGTAGACATTGTAAGTTTTAGTGCAAGATAGGTGCACAGTTTGCGCCTAATGCACCATAGTATAAGAAACCATTTTAGACGCACTATTTGGTACACCTGTGTGAAGAGGCTCAAGTGGAAGCTTGGTTCGGTCAGTTTGGAGATAGTGCTAATCCTTATTGAAGGTAGGTGCATGGTTTGCATGGAACATACCATGTGCTTGGAAATCAATTTGGATCCACCCGATGGAACTCCTTGATGATGTGTGTCATATGGAATCTCGCTTCGGTCCATTTGGAGACATTGTTTGTTTCGGTGCAAGATAGGTGCACAGTTTGCACCTAATGCACCATAGTCTAAGAAACCATTTTGGACACACTTGTTGGTACTCCTAGGTGAAGGGGCTCAAGTGGATGCTTGGTTCGGTCTAATTGGAGATAGTGCTAATCTAGATGCAAGATAGGTGCACAGTTTGCATGGAACATACCAAATGCTTGGAAATCAATCTGGACGCACATGATGGAACCCTAGATGACGTGTGTCATACAAAATCTTGGTTCGGTCTGTTTGGAGACATTGTTACTTTCGGTGCAAGATAGGTGCACAGTTTGCACCTAATGCACCATAGTCTAAGAAACCATTTTGGATGCACCTGTTGGTACTTCGGTGAAGAGGCTCAAGTGGAAGCTCGATTTGATCTGTTTGGAGATAGTGCTAATCTTGATGCAAGATAGGTGCATGATTTGCAAGGAACCTACCATATGCTTAGAAAATCAATTTGTACGCACCCAATGGAACCCCTAGATGACGTGTGTTATATGGAATCTTGCTTCGGTCCATTTGTAGACATTGTAAGTTTTAGTGCAAGATAGGTGCACAGTTTGCGCCTAATGCACCATAGTCTAAGAAACAATTTTGGACGCACTATTTGGTACTCCTAGGTGAAGAGGCTCAAGTGGAAGCTTGGTTTGGTCAGTTTGGAGATAGTGCTAATCCTTATGCAAGGTAGGTGCATGGTTTGCATGGAACATTGGAAATCAATTTGGATGCACCCGATGGAACTCCTTGATGACGTGTGTCATATGGAATCTCGCTTCGGTTCATTTGGAGACATTGTTAGTTTCGGTGTAAGATAGGTGCACAGTTTGCACCAAATGCACCATAGTCTAAGAAACCATTTTGGACACACTTGTTGGTACTCCTAGGTGAAGGGGCTCAAGTGGATGCTTGGTTCGGTCTGTTTGGAGATAGTGCTAATCTTGATGCAAGATAGGTGCACGGTTTGCATGGAACATACCAAATGCTTGGAAATCAATCTGGACGCACATGATGGAACCCGAGATGACGTGTGTCATACAAAATCTTGGTTCGGTCTGTTTGGAGACATTGTTAGTTTCGGTGCAAGATAGGTGCACAGTTTGCACCTAATGCACCATAGTCTAAGAAACCATTTTGGATGCACCTGTTGGTACTTCGGTGAAGAGGCTCAAGTGGAAGCTCGGTTTGATCTGTTTGGAGATAGTGCTAATCTTGATGCAAGATAGGTGCATGATTTGCAAGGAACATACCATATGCTTAGAAATTCGATTTGTACGCACCGAATGGAACTCCTAGATGACGTGTGTTATATGGAATCTTGCTTCGGTCCATTTGTAGACATTGTAAGTTTTAGTGCAAGATAGGTGCATAGTTTGCGCCTAATGCACCATAGTCTAAGAAACCATTTTGGACGCACTATTTGGTACTCCTAGGTTAAGAGGCTCAAGTGGAAGCTTGGTTTGGTCTGTTTAGAGATAGTCCTCATCTTGATGCAAGATAGGTGCACGATTTGCATGGAACATACCATATGCTCAGAAATCAATTTGGACACACCAAATGGAACTCCTAGATGACATGTGTCATATGGAATCTCACTTCAGTCTGTTTAGAAACAGCGTTAGTTTCGGTGCAAGATTGGTGCACGGTTTGCACCTAATGCACCATAGGATAATAAACCATTTTGGACGCACCCGATGGTACTCCTAGGTCAAGGGACTCAAGTGAAAGCTCCATTTCGTCTGTTTGGAGATAGTGCTAATCTTGATGCAAGATAGATGCACGGTTTGCATGGAACATTTGATATGCTCAGAAATCAATTAGGACGCACCTGATATAACTCCTTGATGATGTGTGTCATGGAATTTTGCTTCAGTTCGTTTCTAGACAGTATTAGTTTTGGTAGAAGATATGTGCACGGTTTACGCCTAATGCACCATAGGCTATGAAACCATTTTATACGCACCCGATGGTACTCATAGTTGAAGAGGCTCAAGTGGAGGCTCGATTTGGCCTGTTTAGATATAGTGCGAATCTTGATGCAAGATAGTTGCACAGTTTGTATGGAACGTACCATATGTTAAGAAATCAATTTGGACGCACCCAATGGAACTCCTAGATGATGTGTGTCATATGGAATCTCGCTTCGGTCTATTTGGAGATAATGTTAGTTTCGGTGCAAGATAGCGATGTGAACCCACTAGGGTTTTCGCCTGATCTTTCGATGAGAGGCGCTGGATAACTCGATTAGTAAATGGAGATGACGTTCACGGCCCGACTACAGCCTTCTAAGGCCGCGCCTTAGCAACCGATACACCGCCTCCAATGGCTGTCACGATCTTGTGGAGCGCAACACCCGGCCACTAGGGCACTCGTCCTGCAAGCAATCGAAGAACCAGCAAGAACAAGTAGAACAAGTACTAAATTACTAGATGTAAATGAAGGTTTCAAACTCAATCTCTAATGAAGTGGGGTTTCGAAAACAAGAAGACGGGCGGCTGGATCAGCACGCGCGTTTACAAGCAAGTAGCGAAGGCTAAACTTTATCTAATCAAAACCCAGTTGTTCATGGCGGCTCTAGATGTAAATAAATAGAGGGGAGGACGACCAAAGGGGTACTAGAGTCGTCCTCCAACCCTAGGACGCGTCCCTAATGGACTCAACTTGATACATGGGCCATTGGTCCAAAATAGGGTGACGCAGCACCAAAACAGAAAAAGGTGTGGCACAAAAACAAGGACTCCGCCCGACTCATAAGCTGCATAGATATGTGGTTGGACCCATTGGAAAGTAGATTTCATGAGCTTTCCAACAAGTATGGGAACGTCCCAGTTGGAGTCCATATGACGCCGTGGTGATCCATACAAGTTAGAGTTATTTTCCAGTCCGAATCCAACTCCCAAAACGTGTTGGGTTTGGACTCTTTGTTTCCTTGCGTTAGAAGCGACGTGGTAACTTGATAGAGGATGTTGTGGAGGCTTGGACCTGATCTCCAATCACCTTTGTTAAGTTATCACTCTTCCCATATGCAATCAGCCCTTGAAGTTGGTGTTGCCTCAAATTCCGAATGCAGTTGAACCTTCCCTTGCTGATCTTGTCCATTATTCCTGAGCAACACGAAAGTGCACGTGTCTCCATTGTCTAAATATGATTGACAAGAGTTTAAAACTGAACTTACTTGAAGGTTGAGTTGACGGGCACGAGCATGAGTAAGAGGACCAACTGGTGTAGGTGCGGATATATTGATGGTGTTGATGTCCTCATCATCCTCCCTTTCTTGGATTTGAGTCGTCCTCGACTCAAGCTCATGTTCCTCACCCAAATATGGTTTCAAATCAGCAAGTATGTCCTCCGTCTTCTTTGCTCCAAAATGTCCCATCAAACCTCCTCCATGAGCTTCCTGTAACAACAACAAACGAACAGAGCTAGCTGGAATGCATAGCTTGTTAGCTCTAAACACAAACCCATCACTAACGATGAATTTGTTCCATCCTTTTCCATCTATACAACGCAGCAACACTTCATTAAAATCAGCATCATGAACATATTGGTCTTTGATCGTTTCTAATCCAAAAATCTTGTACTTTGCTCCACACAAAAGGCACTCCCTTCTTTGTAAGCTCATTCAATGGTGCAGCAATGGTGCTGAAATCCTTCACAAAACGGCGATAAAACCCAGCAAGTCCTAAGAAACTCCGCACCTGGGTGATTGTCTTTGGTACAGGCCATCCCTGTATAGCTTCTACCTTGGCTTGATCAACCTCAATTCCATAACCTTTGTCGAGGAGTTCTTGCACTTGCCGCTGGATCTCTTTTGTTTCCTCTGGATTTGTCCTGTATGGCGCGCGGTTTGGCAAAGATGCACCAGGAATAAGATCAATTTGGTGCTCAATCCCACGTATAGGTGGCAGCCCTGCCGGTATCTCACTTGGAAAAACATCAGCATACTCCTGCAAAATGTTATGAACAGCAGGGGGCAAAGAATGCAGCATATCTTCAATTGAAATCAAAACACCCTTACATACCAAAGCATAAGCAATAGATGTGGAAGCAATTAGTTCATTAACTTCAAATTTAGTAGCAAGCATGCAATGTCCATTTAATCTTATCTCATCTTTGTTATTTCCATTGGTATCTGCATTGTTCTTAATTTTAGGCTTGGTAATTTTAGCAACTTCATCACGTACGATAGCTTCGGGAGACATAGGTAGCAAAACAATTTTCATATCATGGTGCATAAACGAATACTGATTTGATCTACCATGATGTATACATTCCTTATCAAATTGCCATGGTCTACCTAGCAGAATATTACAAGCTTCCATAGGTACAACATCACATTCAACAACATCATGGTATGAACCAATAGTAAAATTAATTCGCACTAGTTTTGTTACCTTGGCCTTACCACTGTTGTTCAGCCACCGAATGTGATATGGATGTGGATGTGGTTTGGTGGTAAGTGCAAGCTTCTCCATCATGTTGCTGCTAGCCAAGTTGTTGCAGCTACCTCCATCAATAATCAAACGACAAGAACGCTCTTTAATAACATACTTTGTTTGGAACAATGTATGCCGCTGATTCTGCTCTACCTTCTCCGCTTGAGCACTAAGCACACACTGCACAATAAGACTCTCATAATGCTCTACATTCTCTGCACCTATCTGCTCTTCTATTGCTTCATCCCTACCTGTATCATCAGCAGCAAGCAAAGCACGTGTATCGTCATCAAAATCACTAGCAGAGGAATACCCACCATCAGCGTTAACAACCAAAACACGCTTGTTTGGACAATCTCGCTGTACGTGCCCATAACCCTTGCATCGATGACACTGAACATCTCTTGTTCTTCCCGTGGAATTAATCGAGGTGGCACTAGCGATTGGTCTCTGGGCTGATTTAGTTGCTGTATTTGTGGAAGAATCATGTGGTTTGTCGCTGTAGGAAGGTGGTGGAGCTATTGATCGGCTTGATGGAAGAGGTACA
This sequence comes from Sorghum bicolor, assembly GCF_000003195.3. Taxonomy (NCBI): domain Eukaryota; kingdom Viridiplantae; phylum Streptophyta; class Magnoliopsida; order Poales; family Poaceae; genus Sorghum; species Sorghum bicolor. The sequence continues at coordinate 5,719 of NW_018396402.1, forward strand.
CCACCCGACAATGTAGCAGATGTGCGTTGTTGCCAGGATTTCCCTGCAGAATTGTTAGATTTGGCACTAGAACGTCGTCCCTGCACTTCCCTTTCAGCTTTAGAAGCAAGATGAAACAAACGGGTTACGTTAGTATAATCTTTATAAGCAAGAATGTCCTGGATTTCACGATTTAACCCGCCCAAAAATATAGCCATAGCAGGTTCTTCTTCCTCCTCTAAATTACATCGCAGCATACCCATTTGTAATTCCTGATAATATTCTTCTACACTTTTAGCACCTTGTCTCAATTGCTGCAACTTATTAATCATGTCACGTGCATAGTAAGAAGGAACAAATCTAGCCCTCATGACTTGTTTCAACGCATTCCAAGTTCTAGGTATGTTATTAGGATTTTTCTTGCCATGTTCTATCCACCAAACGGAAGCAAAATCGGTGAACTCACTAGTAGCAGCCCTAACACGTGTATCCTCAGGGAATTCATGACATGTAAACTTTTGGTCAACAACAATCTCCCAAGTAATGTATGCATCAGGGTCATATTTACCATCAAAAGGAGGTATTTTAAATTTAATCTTACTGAAAGCATCATTATTATTGTGTACCTCGCGTCGGTGGTGGGCACCCATACCTCTATGGGTGTGACGTAGGCGACGTCGATGATGAGTGTCTTGATCATCTCGTTCCGTATCAGCAGTGTAATCATCATCATAATTGCCATCCACTCGGTCTTCCTCCTTGTTTTCTTCCTTATGCTTCTCTTTGTCCATTGTGTGGAAGTCATCAAAGCGTTTGAGAAGAGCAGCAAGACTTTTATCCATACTAGTAATAGATGCCTCCATCTTTGTAATCTTGTTGTTTGTGGCAATCTGCGTGTCCTCCAACTGCCCAAGCTTGTCATTCGTCACCTTCAAGTCGTCATCAAGTCCCTCTGTGTGTAGCTTCACTTGCCTTTCAAAATGTTGTATGATGCCCTTAGTGCGAGGTGACTGTGGAATTTTGTTGGTATCCTCTGTCTCTGACATGGTTTAAAAAAACACACAGTGGAAACAAGAAAAATAGGTGAAGAAATAAAAACCCTACAGCTATTAGGATGTGGCTACTGTAAGACGCTCTCTATCAACCTGTCTAACAAGTTCTTACCAATTCTTACCTTGCTCAACAGGAGGGATTGGCTACCAACAAATCCACAGCAATGGACGAAGTGTATCGGTGCCGCAGCAACAAAACCTATCAAGCTGTAGAATATGTGGAGCTATAGGTGGGCTGAAACAAGGATCGAACTAGCACCACGTTAGTTATAAAAAGCAAGTTGAATAAACGCTCAGCGGTGGTACTGTGCTAGTCCTAGCCTAGACCGTGCTAGAGACGCGAGCCTAGACACAAAGGGAAAACACAGCACACCACTAGAAACAAAATGAGCAGCCCTACTGGAAACAAAAGGAACAACAATCCCCTTTTTTGATTTTTTTCTCTTTTTTTCTTTCTTTCTTTCTTTTTTTTCTTTATTTTTTTTTCTTTCTCTTTTCTTTTTTTGGGGAACCTCAAAACCTGATTATATAAACAAAATAGTACAAAATATCACTTCACCACTCTCACCCTCTCACTAAAGTAAGGCTGAACCTCAAAATTCAATATATCTAGCACAAGTATGAAGTGCTATCTTTCCCTTTGGATCACGTTGATGGAAACGCAGAATAGACCAACAAGTGGCTGCACCTATTATCAAGATCTACTCAAATTCGAACCCACAATAGATTGGATGCAGTTGTGACTAGATGGTGACAAGAACTCAAAACTCTAAAGGACTAAACTAAAACCAGCACTGGACACGACCGAAGCAAACACTCATTCAACCAGCCCTAACTAAGTAGTACTAGCCACGGCACAAAGGATTTTATAGGATTATGGAAAACAAATCTGCTATATTTTTTTGTCTTTTTTTGGACTATAGGAAAAACAAACACGAAGAATTGGAAATCTCTCACCGATAAACCTTGCTCTGATTACCAACTGATGTGAACCCACTAGGGTTTTCGCCTGATCTTTCGATGAGAGGCGCTGGATAACTCGATTAGTAAATGGAGATGACGTTCACGGCCCGACTACAGCCTTCTAAGGCCGCGCCTTAGCAACCGATACACCGCCTCCAATGGCTGTCACGATCTTGTGGAGCGCAACACCCGGCCACTAGGGCACTCGTCCTGCAAGCAATCGAAGAACCAGCAAGAACAAGTAGAACAAGTACTAAATTACTAGATGTAAATGAAGGTTTCAAACTCAATCTCTAATGAAGTGGGGTTTCGAAAACAAGAAGACGGGCGGCTGGATCAGCACGCGCGTTTACAAGCAAGTAGCGAAGGCTAAACTTTATCTAATCAAAACCCAGTTGTTCATGGCGGCTCTAAATGTAAATAAATAGAGGGGAGGACAACCAAAGGGGTACTAGAGTCGTCCTCCAACCCTAGGACGCGTCCCTAATGGACTCAACTTGATACATGGGCCATTGGTCCAAAATAGGGTGACGCAGCACCAAAACAGAAAAAGGTGTGGCACAAAAACAAGGACTGCGCCCGACTCATAAGCTGCATAGATATGTGGTTGGACCCATTGCATTGGAAAGTAGACTTCATGAGCTTTCCATCAAGTATAGGAATGTCCCAGTTGGAGTCCATATGACGCCGTGGTGATCCATACAAGTTAGAGTTATTTTCCAGTCCGAATCCAACTCCCAAAACGTGTTGGGTTTGGACTCTTTGTGTCCTTGCTTTAGAAGCGACGTGGTAACTTGATAGAGGATGTTGTGGAGGCTTGGACCTGATCTCCAATCACCTTTGTTAAGTTATCACTCTTCCCATATGCAATCAGCCCTTGAAGTTGGTGTTGCCTCAAATTCCGAATGCAGTTGAACCTTCCCTTGCTGATCTTGTCCATTATTCCTGAGCAACACGAAAGTGCACGTGTCTCCATTGTCTAAATATGATTGACAAGAGTTTAAAACTGAACTTACTTGAAGGTTGAGTTGACGGGCACGAGCATGAGTAAGAGGACCAACTGGTGTAGGTGCGGATATATCGATGGTGTTGATGTCCTCATCAGATAGGTGCATAGTTTGTGCCTAATGCACCATAGTCTAAGAAACCATTTTTGACGCACCTGTTTGTACTCCTAGATGAAGAGGCTCAAGTGGAAGCTCGAATAGGTCTGTTTGGAGATAGTGCTAATCTTGATGCAAGATAGGTGCACGGTATGCATGGAACATACCATAGGCTTGGAAATCAATTTGGATGCACCCGATGGAACTCCTTGATGACGTGTGTCATATGGAATCTCGCTTTGGTCTGTTTAGAAACAGTGTTAGTTTCGGTGCAAGAGATGTGCATGGTTTGTGCCTAACGCACCATAGTTTAAGAAACCATTTTGGAAGCACCTGTTGGTAGTTTGTTGAAGAGGCTCAAGTGGAAGCTCGGTTTGATTTGTTTGGAGATAGTGCTAATCTTGGTGCAAGATAGGTGCATGATTTGCAAGGAACAAACCATATGCTTAGAAATCAATTTGGACGCACCCAATGGAACTCCTAGGTGACGTGTGTCATACGGAATCTTGCTTCGGTCCGTTTGTAGACATTGTAAGTTTTAGTGCAAGATAGGTGTAGAGTTTGCGCCTAATGCACCATAGTCTAAGAAACCATTTTAGACGCAATATTTGGTACTCCTGGGTGAAGAGGCTCAAGTGGAAGCTTGGTTCGGTCAGTTTGGAGATAGTGCTAATCCTTATGCATGGTAGGTGCATGGTTTGCATGGAACATACCATATGCGTGGAAATCAATTTGGATGCACTCGATGGAACTCCTTGATGATGTGTGTCATATGAAATCACGCTTTGGTCCATTTGGAGACATTGTTAGTTTCGGTGCAAGATAAGTGCACAGTTTGCACCTAATGCACCATAGTCTAAGAAACCATTTTGGACACACTTGTTGGTACGCCTAGGTGAGGGGCTCAAGTAGTTGCTCGGTTCGGTCTGTTTGAAGATAGTGCTAATCTTGATGCAAGATAGGTGCACGGTTTGCATGGAACATACCAAATGCTTGTAAATCAATCTGGAGGCACATGATGGAACTCCTAGATGACGTGTGTCAAATGAAATCTTGCTTCGGTCTGTTTGGAGACATTGTTAGTTTCGGTGCAAGATAGGTGCACAGTTTGCACCTAATGCACCGTAGTCTAAGAAACCATTTTGGATGCACTTGTTGGTACTTCAGTGAAGAGGCTCAAGTGGAAGCTTGGTTTGATCTGTTTGGAGATAGTGCTAATGTTGGAGCAAGATAGGTGCATGATTTGCAAGGAACATACCATATGCTTAGAAATCAATTTGAACGCACCCAATGGAACTCCTAGATGACGTGTGTCATATGGAATCTTGCTTCGGTCCGTTTGTAGACATTGTAAGTTTTAGTGTAAGATAGGTGCACAGTTTGCGCCTAATGCACCATAGTCTAAGATACCATTTTAGACGCACTATTTGGTACTCCTGGGTGAAGAGGCTCAAGTGGAAGCTTGGTTCGGTCAGTTTGGAGATAGTGCTAATCCTTATGCAAGGTAGGTGCATGGTTTGCATGGAACATACCATATGCTTGGAAATCTATTTGGATGCACCCGATGGAACTCCTTGATGACGTGTGTCATATGGAATCTCACTTCGGTCCATTTAGAGACATTGTTAGTATCGGTGCAAGATAGGTGCACAGTTTGCACCTAATGCACCATAGTCTAAGAAACCATTTTGGACGCACTTGTTGGTACTCCTAGGTGAAGGGGCTCAAGTGGATGCTCGGTTCGGTCTGTTTGGAGATAGTGCTAATCTTGATGCAAGATAGGTGCACGGTTTGCATGGAACATACTAAATACTTGAAAATCAATCTGGACGCACATGATGGAACTCCTAGATGACGTGTGTCATACGAAATCTTGCTTCGGTGTGTTTGGAGACAGTGTTAGTTTCGGTGCAAGATAGGTGCAAGGTTTGCACATAATGCGCCAAAGTCTAAGAAACCATTTTGGAAGCACCTGTTGGTATTCCTAGGTGAAGAGGCTCAAGTAGAGGCTCGGTTTGGTCTGTTTAGAGATAGTCCTAATCTTGATGAAAGATAGGTGCATGATTTGCATGGAACATACCATATTTTCAGAAATCAATTTGGACACACCAGATGGAACTCCTAGATGACATGTGTCATATGGAATCTTACTTCCGTCTGTTTAGAGACAGTGTTAGTTTTGGTGCATGATAGGTGCACGGTTTGCACCTAATGCACCATAGGATAAGAAACCATTTTGGATGCACCCGATGGTACTCCTTGGTCAAGGGGCTCAAGTGAAGGCTCCGTTTCGTCTGTTTGGAGATAGTGCTAATCTTGATGCAAGATAGATGCACGGTTTGCATGGAACATATGATATTCTCATAAATCAATTAGGACGCACCTGATATAACACCTTGATGATGTGTGTCATATGGAATCTCGCTTCGGTTCGTTTAGAGACCGTGTTAGTTTTGGTAGAAGATATGTGCACGGTTTACGCCTAATGCACCATAGGCTAAGAAACCATTTTAGACGCACCCGATGGTACTCGTAGTTGAGGAGGCTCAAGTGGAGGCTCGATTTGGTCTGTTCGGATATAGTGCTAATCTTGATGCAAGATAGTTGCATAGTTTGCATGGAACGTACCATATGTTAAGAAATCAATTTGAACGCACCCAATGGAACTCCTAGATGACGTGTGTCATATGGAATCTCGATTTGGTCCATTTGGAGACAATATTAGTTTCGATACAAGATAGGTGCATAGTTTGTACCTAATGCACCATAGTCTACAAAACCATTTTTGATGCACCTGTTTGTACTTCTAGATGAAGAGGCTCAAGTGGAAGCTCGGTTCGGTCTGTTTGGAGATAGTGCTAATCTTGATGCAAGATAGGTGCACGGTTTGCATGGAACATACCATTTGCTTGGAAATCAATTTGGATGCACCCGGTGGAACTCCTTGATGACGTGTGTCTTATGGAATCTCGCTTTGGTCTGCTTAGAAATAGTGTTAGTTTCAGTGCAAGATATGAGCAAGGTTTGCGCCAAATGCACCATAGTCTAAGAAACCATTTTGGAAGCACATGTTGGTACTTCGGTGAAGAGGCTCAAGTGGAAGCTTTGTTTGATATGTTTGGAGATAGTGCTAATCTTGTTGCAAGATAGGTGCATGATTAGCAAGGAACGTACCATATGCTTAGAAATCAATTTGGACGCACCCAATGGAACTCCTAAATGAAGTGTGTCATATGGAATCTTGCTTCGGTCCATTTGTAGACATTGTAAGTTTTAGTGCAAGATAGGTGCACAGTTTGCGCCTAATGCATCGTAGTCTAAGAAATCATTTTGGATGCACTATTTGGTACTCCTGGGTGAAGAGGTTCAAGTGAAGGCTTGGTTCAGTCAGTTTGGAGATAGTGTTAATCCTTATGCAAGGTAGGTGCATGGTTTGCATGGAACATACCATATGTTTGGAAATCAATTTGGATGCACCCGATGGAACTCCTTGATGATGTGTGTCATATGGAATCTCACTTCGGTCCATTTGGAGACATTGTTAGTTTCGGTGCAAGATAGGTGCACAGTTTGCACATAATGCACCATAGTCTAAGAAACCATTTTGGACGCACTTGTTGGTACTCCTAGGTGAAGGGGCTCAAGTGGATGCTCGGTTCGGTCTGTTTGGAGATAGTGCTAATCTTGATGCAAGGTAGGTGCACGGTTTGCATGGAACATACCAAATACTTGAAAATCAATCTGGACGCACATGATGGAACTCCTAGATGACGTGTGTCATACGAAATCTTGCTTTGGTCTGTTTGGAGACAGTGTTAGTTTCGGTGCAAGATAGGTGCAAGGTTTGCACATAATGCAGCCTAGGCTAAGAAACCATTTTGGACGCACCCGATGGTACTCCTAGGTAAAAGGCTCAAGTGAAAGCTCGGTTCGGCCTGTTTAGAGATAGTGCTAATCTTGATACAAGATAGGTGCACGATTTGCATGGAACATACCATATGCTCAGAAATCAATTTGGACACACCAGATGGAACACCTAGATGGGTGTCATATGGAATCTCACTTCCGTTCGTTTAGAGACAATGTTAGTTTTGGTGAAAGATAGGTGCACGGTTTGCACCTAATGCACCATAGGATAAGAAACCATTTTGGACGCACCCGATGGTACTCCTAGGTCAAGGGGCTCAAGTGACAGCTGGATTTGGTCGGTTTGGAGATAGTGCTAATCTTGATGCAAGATAGATGCACGGTTTGTATGGAACATATGATATGCTCGGAAATCAATTAGGACGCACCTGATATAACTCCTTGATGATGTGTGTCATATGGAATTTTGCTTCGGTTCGTTTAGAGAACGTGTTAGTTTTGGTAGAAGATATGTGCACGGTTTACGCCTAATGCACCATAGGCTAAGAAACCATTTTAGACGCACCCGATGGTACTCGTAGTTGAAGAGGCTCAAGTGCAGGCTCGATTTGGTCTGTTCGGATATAGTGCTAATCTTGATGCAAGATAGTTGCACAGTTTGCATGGAACGTACCATATGTTAAGAAATCAATTTGAACGCACCCAATGGAACTCCTAGATGACGTGTGTCATATGGAATCTCGCTTTGGTCCATTTGGAGACAATGTTAGTTTCGGTACAAGATAGGTGCATAGTTTGTTCCTATTGCACCATAGTCTAAGAAACCATTTTTGATGCACCTGTTTGTAATCCTAGATGAAGAGGCTCAAGTGGAAGCTCGGTTTGTTCTGTTTGGAGATAGTGCTAATCTTGATGCAACATAGGTGTATGATTGCAAGGGACATACCATATTCTTAGAAATCAATTTGGACGCACCTAATGGAACTCCTAGATGACGTGTGTCATATGGAATCTCACTTCGGTCTAATTGGAGACAATGTTAGTTTCGGTGCAAGATAGGTGCATAGATTGTGCCTAATGCACCATAGTCTAAGAAACCATTTTTGGCACACCTGTTTGTACTCCTAGATGAAGAGGCTCAAGTGGAAGCACGGTTCGGTCTGATTGGAGATAGTGCTAATTTTGATGCAAGATAGGTGCACGGTTTGCATGGAACATACCATATGCTTGGAAATCAATTTGGATGCACCCGATGGAACTCCTTGATGACGTGTGTCTTATGGAATCTCGCTTTGGTCTGTTTAGAAATAGTGTTAGTTTCAATGCAAGATATGGGCATGGTTTGCGCCTAATGCACCATAGTCTAAGAAACCATTTTGGAAGCACCTGTTGGTACTTCGGTGAAGAGGCACAAGTGGAATCTCAGTTTGATCTGTTTGGATATAGTGCTAATCTTGATGCAAGATAGGTGCATGATTTGCAAGGAACATACCATATGCTTAGAAATCAATTTGGACGCATCCAATGGAACTCCTAGATGACGTGTGTCATATGGAATCTTGCTTCGGTCCCTTTGTAGACATTGTAAGTTTTAGTGCAAGATAGGTGCACAGTTTGCGCCTAATGCACCGTAGTCTAAGAAACCATTTTGGACGCACTATTTGGTACTCTTTGGTGAAGAGGCTCAAGTGAAAGCTTTGTTCAGTCAGTTTGGAGATAGTGCTAATCCTTATGCAAGATAGGTGCACAGTCTGCATGGAACATACCATATGCTTGGAAATCAATTTGGATGCACTCGATGGAACTCCTTGATGACGTGTGTCATATGGAATCTCGCTTTGGTCTGTTTAGAAACAGTGTTAGTTTTGGTGCAAGATATGTGCATGGTTTGCGCCTAATGCACCATAGTCTAAGAAACCATTTTGGAAGCACCTGTTGGAACTTCGGTGAAGAGGCTCAAGTGGAAGCTCGGTTTGATCTGTTTGGAGATGGTGCAAGGAATATACCATATGCTTAGAAATCAATTTGGACGCACCCAATGGAACTCCTAGATGATGTGTGTCATATGGAATCTTGCTTCGGTCCGTTTGTAGACATTGTAAGTTTTAGTGCAGGATAGGTGCACAGTTTGCACCCAATGCACCATAGTCTAAGAAACCATTTTAGACGCACTATTTGGTACTCCTGGGTGAAGATGCTCAAGTGGAAGCTTGGTTCGGTCAGTTTGAACATAGTGCTAATCCTTATGCAAGGTAGGTGCATGGTTTGCATGGAACATACCATATGCTTGGAAATCAGTTTGGATGCAGCCGATGGAACTCCTTTGATGACGTGTGACATATGGAATCTCACTTCGGTCCATTTGGAGACATTGTTAGTTTCGATGCAAGATAGGTGCACAGTTTGCACCTAATGCACCATAGACTAAGAAACTATTTTGGACGCACTTGTTGGTACTCCTAGGTGAAGGGGCTTAAGTGGATGCTCGGTTCGGTCTGTTTGGAGAAAGCACTAATCTTGATGCAAGATTGGTGCACGGTTTGCATAGAACATACCAAATGCTTGGAACTCCTTTGATGACGTGTGTCATATGGAATCTCGCTTCGGTCAATTTGGAGACATTGTTAGTTTCGGTGCAAGATAGGTGCACAGTTTGCACCTAATGCACCATAGTCTAAGAAACCATTTTGGACGCACTTGTTGGTACTCCTTGGTGAAGGGGCTCAAGTGGATGCTCAGTTCGGTCTGTTTGGAGATAGTGCTAATCTTGATGCAAGATAGGCGCACGGTTTGGATGGAACATACCAAATACTTGGAAATCAATCTGGACGCACATGATGGAACACGTAGATGACGTGTGTCATACGAAATCTTGCTTCGGTCTGTTTGGAGATAGTGTTAGTTTTGGTGCAAGATAGGTGCAAGGTTTACACATAATGCAGCCTAGGATAAGAAACCATTTTGAACGCACCCGATGGTACTCTTAGGTAAAAGGCTCAAGTGAAAGCTCGGTTCGGTCTGTTTAGAGATAGTGCTAATCTTGATACAGGATAGGTGCACGATTTGCATGGAACATACCATATGCTCGGAAATAAATTTGGACGCACCAGATGGAACTCCTAGATGGGTGTCATATGGAATCTCACTTCCGTCCGTTTAGAGACAGTGTTAGTTTTGGTGCAAGATAGGTGCACGGTTTGCACCTAATGCACCATAGCATAAGCAACCATTTTGGACGCACCCGATGGAACTCCTAGGTCAAGGGGCTCAAGTGACAGCTCGGTTTGGTCTGTTTGGAGATAGTGCTAATCTTGATGCAAGATAGATGCACGGTTTGCATGGAACATATGATATGCTCAGAAATCTATTAGGACGCACCTGATATAACTCCTTGATGATGTGTGTCATATGGAATCTTGCTTCGGTTCGTTTAGAGACATTGTTAGTTTTGGTAGAAGATATGTGCACGGTTTACGCCTAATGCACCATAGGCTAAGAAACCATTTTAGACGCACTCGATGGTAGTCGTAGTTGAAGAGCCTCAAGTGGAGGCTCGATTTGGTCTGTTCGGCTATAGTGCTAATCTTGATGCAAGATAGTTGCACAGTTTGCATTGGAACGTACCATATGTTAAGAAATCAATTTGGACACACCCAATGGAACTCCTAGATGACGTGTGTCATATGGAATCTCGCTTTGGTCCATTTGGAGGCAATGTTAGCTTCGGTGCAAGATAGGTGCAAAGTTTGTGCCTAATGCACCATAGTCTAAGAAACCAGTTTTGATGCACCTATTTGTACTTCTAGATGAAGAGGCTCAAGTGGAAGCTCGGTTCGGTCTGTTTGGAGATAGTGCTAATCTTGATGCAAGATAGGTGCACGGTTTGCATGGAACATACCATTTGCTTGGAAATCAATTTGGATGCACCCGGTGGAACTCCTTGATGACGTGTGTCTTATGGACTCTCGCTTTGGTCTGTTTAGAAATAGTGTTAGTTTCAGTGCAAGATATGGGCATGGTTTGCGCCTAACGCACCATAGTCTAAGAAACCATTCTGGACGCACCTGTTGGTACTTCGGTGAAGAGGCTCAAGTGGAAGCTCGATTTGATCTGTTTGGAGATAGTGCTAATCTTGATGCAATATAGGTGCTTGATTTGCAATGAACATACCAAATGTTTAGAAATCAATTTGGACGCACCCAATGGAACTCCTAGATGACATGTGTCATATGGAATCTTGGTTCGGTCCATTTGTAGACATTGTAAGTTTTAGTGCAAGATAGGTGCACAGTTTGCGCCTAATGCACCGTAGTCTAAGAAACCATTTTGGACGCACTATTTGGTACTCCTTTATGAAGAGACTCAAGTGGAAGCTTGGTTCGGTCAGTTTGGAGATAGTGCTAATCCTTATGCAAGGTAGGTGCATGGTTTGCATGGAACATACCATATGGTTGGAAATCAATTTGGATGCACCCGATGGAACTCCTTGATGACGTGTGTCATATGGAATCTCTCTTCGGTCCATTTGGAGAAATTGTTAGTTTCGGTGCAAAATAGGTGCACAGTTTGCACCTAATGCACCATAGTCTAAGAAACCATTTTGGACGCACTTGTTGGTACTCCTTGGTGAAGGGGCTCAAGTGGATGCTCAGTTCGGTCTGTTTGGAGATAGTGCTAATCTTGATGCAAGATAGGCGCACGGTTTGCATGGAACATACCAAATACTTGGAAATCAATCTGGACGCACATGATGGAACTCCTAGATGACGTGTGTCATACGAAATCTTGCTTCGGTCTGTTTGGAGATAGTGTTAGTTTTGGTGCAAGATAGGTGCAAGGTTTACACATAATGCAGCCTAGGATAAGAAACCATTTTGAACGCACCCGATGGTACTCTTAGGTAAAAGGCTCAAGTGAAAGCTCGGTTCGGTCTGTTTAGAGATAGTGCTAATCTTGATACAGGATAGGTGCACGATTTGCATGGAACATACCATATGCTCGGAAATAAATTTGGACGCACCAGATGGAACTCCTAGATGGGTGTCATATGGAATCTCACTTCCGTCCGTTTAGAGACAGTGTTAGTTTTGGTGCAAGATAGGTGCACGGTTTGCACCTAATGCACCATAGCATAAGCAACCATTTTGGACGCACCCGATGGAACTCCTAGGTCAAGGGGCTCAAGTGACAGCTCGGTTTGGTCTGTTTGGAGATAGTGCTAATCTTGATGCAAGATAGATGCACGGTTTGCATGGAACATATGATATGCTCAGAAATCTATTAGGACGCACCTGATATAACTCCTTGATGATGTGTGTCATATGGAATCTTGCTTCGGTTCGTTTAGAGACATTGTTAGTTTTGGTAGAAGATATGTGCACGGTTTACGCCTAATACACCATAGGCTAAGAAACCATTTTAGACGCACTCGATGGTAGTCGTAGTTGAAGAGCCTCAAGTGGAGGCTCGATTTGGTCTGTTCGGCTATAGTGCTAATCTTGATGCAAGATAGTTGCACAGTTTGCATTGGAACGTACCATATGTTAAGAAATCAATTTGGACACACCCAATGGAACTCCTAGATGACGTGTGTCATATGGAATCTCGCTTTGGTCCATTTGGAGGCAATGTTAGCTTCGGTGCAAGATAGGTGTAAAGTTTGTGCCTAATGCACCATAGTCTAAGAAACCAGTTTTGATGCACCTATTTGTACTTCTAGATGAAGAGGCTCAAGTGGAAGCTCGGTTCGGTCTGTTTGGAGATAGTGCTAATCTTGATGCAAGATAGGTGCACGGTTTGCATGGAACATACCATTTGCTTGGAAATCAATTTGGATGCACCCGGTGGAACTCCTTGATGACGTGTGTCTTATGGACTCTCGCTTTGGTCTGTTTAGAAATAGTGTTAGTTTCAGTGCAAGATATGGGCATGGTTTGCGCCTAACGCACCATAGTCTAAGAAACCATTCTGGACGCACCTGTTGGTACTTCGGTGAAGAGGCTCAAGTGGAAGCTCGATTTGATCTGTTTGGAGATAGTGCTAATCTTGATGCAATATAGGTGCTTGATTTGCAATGAACATACCAAATGTTTAGAAATCAATTTGGACGCACCCAATGGAACTCCTAGATGACATGTGTCATATGGAATCTTGGTTCGGTCCATTTGTAGACATTGTAAGTTTTAGTGCAAGATAGGTGCACAGTTTGCGCCTAATGCACCGTAGTCTAAGAAACCATTTTGGACGCACTATTTGGTACTCCTTTATGAAGAGACTCAAGTGGAAGCTTGGTTCGGTCAGTTTGGAGATAGTGCTAATCCTTATGCAAGGTAGGTGCATGGTTTGCATGGAACATACCATATGGTTGGAAATCAATTTGGATGCACCCGATGGAACTCCTTGATGACGTTTGTCATATGGAATCTCTCTTCGGTCCATTTGGAGAAATTGTTAGTTTCGATGCAAAATAGGTGCACAGTTTGCACCTAATGCACCATAGTCTAAGAAACCATTTTGGACGCACTTGTTGGTACTCCTAGGTGAATGGGCTCAAGTGGATGCTCGGTTCGGTCTGTTTGGAGATAGTGCTAATCTTGATACAAGATATTTGCACGGTTTGCATGGAACATACCAAATACTTGAAAATCAATCTAGACGCACATGATGGAACTCCTAGATGACGTGTGTCATACGAAATCTTGCTTCGGTCTGTTTGGAGACAATGTTAGTTCCGGTGCAAGATAGGTGCAAGGTTTGCACATAATGCAGCCTAGGCTAAGAAACCATTTTGGACGCACCCGATGGTACTCCTAGGTAAAAGGCTCAAGTGAAACTCGGTTCGGCCTGTTTAGAGATAGTGCTAATATTGATACGAGATAGGTGCACGATTTACATGGAACATACCATATGCTCGAAAATCAATTTGGACGCACCAGATGGAACTCCTAGATGGGTGTCATATGGAATCTCACTTCCGTCCATTTAGAGACAGTGTTAGTTTTGGTGCAAGATAGGTGCCGGTTTGCACCTAATGCACCATAGCATAAGAAACCATTTTGGACGCATCCGATGGTACTCCTTGGTCAAGGGGCTCAAGTGACAGCTCGGTTTGGTGATGAGGACATCCCTAGCATTCATTCATCTTCAAATGAAACTCCACTTGATATAAGTGGTCCAATTACAAGAAGTAGAGCTAAACAATTGGAGAAGGAAATTCATTCTCAGGTGAACGCTAACCTTATGTTTAATAATCAGTTTATGTTGAATGATCCTATACTTTTGAGTTCTTGTTTCAATGTCCTTAGGAATGATGGAGGGTATGAACCAGCATGGGATGAAGATGGATTCAAGCCTTTGGACATCTGAACCAAGAAGCCTATCGTGTGCATAAATAAAATGGTGGTTCATTACTTCTGCATGAGAAGGCAACCAGAAGCTAGATGGCTGACCCATGGTACAAATTCCAAGCATCACCACGGACAGAATACAAGGAGTTACGTGGCATTCTACAGATGGATGAAAGCATCTTTAAGTCTATGTTGCAGCCCATCAAACGGTTCATTATTTAGACTTCCCAATAAAGAGTTATGCTCATTTTAGTAACTGCTGCCAGAAGCTGAGAAGACGCGCGAACCAGCCACGAAATCCACTAGTGGATGTGCATGCTGTCATGTATTCAAAGCTGAACGCCCCTATCTATATATATCTCTTGTACTAGACAATGAAAGGACACATCTTGCTTGGTTAAAATTCAGAATACACAAACTCGTGGAGTTTTGTTTATGCGTGAGTCTTGAGAGGCTTGCAAAACTTGTTCTTTCGATTCCTGAGGGAGTTGTAGAACGCCGAACTGCGGTTCATCCAGTTTGTGCCTTCACGCCTATACGGCGTGATTGCGTGGGCTGTTCGTCGGTACATGGAAGGGTGATTGTCTCGGTAGTTCGTCGCGTGGACAGCCTCGCGGTGCACTGCCTCTTCACCAGGTCACGCAGCGACAAGTTATCAAGTTCGCGAATCCTACGAGAAGATCGGGCCACAACGACTTGTCTCACGCTATCCCTAGGCGTGAGCATATCATCTGGTACCAAAGCCTTCGTTTCCTCGGTAGGATTGTTCTTGATTTTGGTAGGATAGAGTTTAAATACCTACTGTCCACTGAGAGCCAAAAAGAAAACCTACAGCCCAAATTCATATGTGCTACTGATTTTGTAGTTTGCTTTATCGAGTTTTAATCCTTTAATATTTGTCTAGTTGCTGAATTTTTCTTTTCCACATTGTTCTAGTTATTATCTTTGTTCTAATCATCAAATTGCTTGCTGCATGTACCCATCCATCCCACCCTTGATCTGATCATCATTGCTTGCTGCGTATATATAAACAAAAAAAAATACCCACCCATCCCACCCTTGTTTTCTAACCGCCACATATTCCCCACCGCAGTTTCTTGTTTTTGTGCTGCACCATCCATCTTAGTGATCCCCTTTAGTTGAAAGTTGTGCTGCGTTTGACACAGAGGTTAAAAGAAAAGATGTCTATGGGTCAAAAGAAGGACTGAAAACGAGTTTTTGTTCCAAAAAAAAAGAGAAAAAAAAGAAAAGCAAGAAAGAAAAAAAAAAGAAAAACAAAAAGAGAACTGTGTGCAGCACACCAAAAAGGGGTTTGGGCAGCAACAAGTTTTCGGTTGGTGCAAATTGGTGATCATCTATCCACTTACTACATCTCATTCCTTTCTTTGTGCATCCTTTCCTTTATATTCAGCAACTTCTGTTCTTGGATTATTATTTGGTTTTGCATCACTACATTTCAGTGCATTCCACTAACATATTACCCCACCAAGCTCCACTTAAAGCACCGTGAGTTGTTGCACCGTCGTCGCTGTTACAATCACTCTTCCCTACAGATCGCAGCCCCGGTTCTTGCTCTTTTCAGGGAGAGAAAGAACTTGTTTTGTAAGTGGTGAGGGAGTGATTCCACATATATATTGTCCTTTTTTTTCTCCTCTACTAACATGGCAGGACGTGGAGATGGTGCCGCTGTTTCGGTGGAGGAATTTCAGGAGTTGCGTACACAAATGAATGATTTGGTGCAGCAGCTCCAAACTCTCCAATTGAACATACCACGTCGAGAACCGCCACCAAATGAGGATGATGATATTGACGAGGAGGATGAGCCACCGCGTCGTCCCGCTGGTCGTGGACGTGGCGGGCGTGGTCATGGTCTTCTTAATTTTGGTCGTGCTCGGCGCATTCCTGTTCGAGGTGGACGAGATTATGATGGTGATGATGATATGTTGTCTCACATGGATGATCATCGCCATGTGGCCATCGTGGTTATCGTGACCGCCACCGTCGCCTTGATGATGATGGTTTAAGCAAAGTGAAAGTGTCTATTCCAAAATTTAATGGAAAAGAAAGTGCTGATGATTATTTTGAGTGGGAGACTAAGGTTGAACAGATCTTTGATTTGTATCCTTATCCTCCTGTCAAGAAAGCAAAGCTTGCTGCAATTGAGTTTTCAGGCTATGCAATCACTTGGTGGAATCAAGTGTGTACTGAACTCCGACGCGCTGGACATGATCGTATTACTTGGGAAGACATGAAGAGGGAAATGCGACGTCGTTTTGTTCCTGCATATTACTCTCGTGATCTACATTTGAAGCTAAAACGTCTTGTGCAAGGTACTCGTACTGTTGATGAATATTTTCAAGAATTGGAAATGTGTTTACTTCGTACAGGGATAACTGAAGATGAGGAATCCACAATGGCTCGATTTCTGGTTGGCCTCAATAAGCCCATTGCTGATAAAGTGGATATGACAAACTACACATGTCTCACTGAGTTGGTACATTTTGCAAAAAGGGCAGAACGACAACTTGCTGGATCTTATAAAGATCGTGCTTCATTTTCAGCTCATAATAGTGCTACTTCATGGCGCCAGTCACAGCAGCACGGGTCAGGGGTGCACACACCTACATCTCGTGCAACTTCTTCCAAACATTTTGATTCCAAAGGCAAAGCTGTAAGCTCTACTCAGTCCAGCTCCTCTGCTACTGCAGCCCCAAGGCATACAAGCAAGATTGAGTGTTTTAAGTGTGGTGGTCATGGGCATAAGCAAGCTGAATGTCCCAATCGTCGTACGATTATTGCCCTTGCTGATGGTTCATATGATTCACAAAGTGAAGAGGAGGACGAGTTTCACAATGTCTTTGCAGATCATACTCTTGACACTTGTGAGTATTCAGCTGAGGATGGTACTTTTGAGCTAGGTCTGAATTGTTTAGCTATTCAACCTATTCTAACTTTTGCTCCCAGTGACATGATAGAAGATGTTATTTCTCCATATTCTAATGAGATTACTAGTGCTGATTTTGATGAGTTGCTTGCTGATTTTCCTGATTTGGAGCCTTCTAAAATGAATAGATCATCTCCTTATTTGGTGGTTAGAAGAGTTCTTTCCACTCAGTTTGTTGCTGCTGAACAAGGACAACGTCATAATTTGTTTCAGTCCCGATGCAAAGTGAAAGGTCAAGTGTGTCGTTTCATCATAGATGGTGGGAGCTGCAATAATATTGTTAGTGTCTTGCTTGTTGAGAAGCTTGGCCTACCAACACGCCGCCATCCACACCCTTACCATATGCAGTGGCTGAATAATTCAGGGACAGTGAAGGTCTCATCCATGGTTCGTTTGTCTTTCTCCAT
Organism: Sorghum bicolor; assembly: GCF_000003195.3. Classification (NCBI taxonomy): domain Eukaryota; kingdom Viridiplantae; phylum Streptophyta; class Magnoliopsida; order Poales; family Poaceae; genus Sorghum; species Sorghum bicolor. The sequence goes on from NW_018396402.1 coordinate 23,380, forward strand.
TGGTGACTATCATGGTGAGGTTGATTGTGATATTGTACCCATGCAAGCATGCCATTTGCTGTTGGGTCGTCCATGGCAGTTTGATGTGGATTCGGTGCACTTTGGGCGGTCTAACAAGTATACTTTCATCCACAACGACAAGAAGGTGGTTCTTGTTCCATTATCTCCAGAAGAGATCTATGCTTCAGATGTGGCTCGCATGAAAAAAGAAGAATCTGACAAAAGAAAATTGAGTGAGGCTGCCAACACTAGTAAGGGAGAGACTTCTAACCAATCTAGCCACATAAAGCCTCTTTCCACTACAAAACAACACCACCAAAATGAGTGCTTATTTGTGAGCAGGAGTGATTTGAGAGAAGTGAGGAACACCACAGCCCCATTCTTTGTGCTCTTGCACAAGGAGGTCCTACTTTCAACTAACGATTTACCTTCATCGCTGCCTAGTGCTGTTCTTGATCTCTTACAGGACTTTGAAGATGTTTTTCCTGATGAGGTACCAGCTGGCCTTCCTCCACTCCGTGGTATTGAGCATCAAATCGATTTGGTACCTGGAGCTTCTCTTCCCAATCGTCCAGCCTACCGTGCTAATCCTGAAGAAACCAAAGAAATTCAGCGACAGGTAAAAGAGCTTTTGGACAAAGGGTATGTTCGTGAATCTCTATCACCTTGTGCTGTTCCAGTACTTTTGGTCCCTAAGAAAGATGGATCTTGGCGCATGTGTGTCGATTGTCGTGCCATTAATGCTATAACTGTACGATATCGCCATCCCATTCCTAGGCTTGATGACATGTTAGATGAATTGAGCGGCTCAACTATTTTCACCAAGATTGATTTACGCAGTGGCTATCACCAAATTCGCATGAAAATTGGTGATGAATGGAAGACAGCATTTACAACCAAATTTGGCTTGTATGAATGGCTTGTGATGCCCTTTGGCTTGACAAATGTTCCTTCAACTTTTATGCGCTTAATGAATCATGTTTTACGAGCTTTCATTGGCAAGTTTGTAGTTGTTTATTTTGATGATATTCTGATCTATAGCAAATCATTTGATGAACATCTTGATCATATCCATCAAGTACTTGCTGTTTTGAGGGAAGAGAAATTGTATGCCAACATTGCTAAGTGCACATTTTGCACAGATCGTGTTGTTTTTCTTGGTTTTGTTGTGACTGCAGATGGCATCCAGGTTGATGAAGAGAAGGTTAAGGCAATAAAGGATTGGCCTACTCCTACAAATGTGAGCCAAATTTGAAGTTTCCATGGTCTTGCAGGTTTCTATCGACGATTTGTTAAAGATTTCAGCACGATCGCTGCACCACTTAACAACTTGACAAAGAAGGATGTTCCATTCAAATGGGGAGATGACCAAGAGCAAGCCTTTGTAGAGTTAAAAAGAAAGCTTTGTGAAGCACCACTGCTGCAGCTACCTAACTTCGGTAAGACTTTTGAGATTGAATGTGATGCAAGTGGTATTGGCATTGGAGGTGTGCTACTTCAAGAAGGTAAACCTATTGCCTACTTTTCTGAAAAGTTAAATGGTCCACATCTGAATTATTCTGTCTATGATAAAGAGCTTTATGCCTTAGTTCGAGTTTTGGAAGTTTGGCAACATTATTTGTTACCTAAAGAATTTGTCATCCATTCTGATCATGAAGCTTTGAAATATTTAAAAAGTCAAGGCAAACTGAATCGTAGACATGCTAAATGGATCGAGTTCATAGAAACATTTCCGTATGTTGTTAAACATAAGCGTGGTAAAGATAACATTGTTGCAGATGCTTTGTCAAGAAGGTGTGGTTTGGTTACACAATTAGATACAAAAGTGCTTGGTTTGGAATCCATTAAAACACTCTATGCAACTGATTCTGATTTTAAAGAACCTTTCTCTCATTGCATTGCTGGAAAAGGCTGGGACAAGTATTATGTACATGATGATTTTTTATTTCGAACTAACAAACTATGCATTCCAGCCTGCTCGATTCGTCAAGTTCTTTTACAGGAAGCACATGCTGGTGGCTTAGCTGGTCATTTTGGCATCAAAAAGACATTGGACATGCTCTCTGATCATTTCTTTTGGCCACATATGCGACGTGATGTTCAACGACATGTCGAGCGCTGCATAATCTGCTCGAAAGCTAAGTCCCGCCTTAATCCCCATGGTCTCTATACTCCATTACCAATCCCAACTGTACCTTCGGAAGATATATCCATGGATTTTATTCTGGGATTACCAAGGTCTCAGAGGGGGAGGGACTCTATCTTCGTTATTGTTGATCGCTTCTCAAAAATGGCACATTTTATTCCATGTCACAAGAGCGATGATGCTTCACACGTTGCTGATTTGTTTTTCAGGGAGATTGTTCGTTTACATGGAGTGCCAAAGACTATTGTTTCAGACCGAGATACAAAATTCCTGAGCTATTTTTGGAAGACATTATGGGCTAAACTTGGCACGAAGTTGTTATTTTCCACCACTTGTCACCCACAAACGGATGGGCAAACTGAATTTGTCAACCGTACCCTGTCCACCATGCTGCGTGCCGTGCTAAAAAAGAATTTGAAGCAGTGGGAAGAATGTCTTCCACATGTCGAATTTGCTTATAATAGGGCACTACATTCCACAACAAATTTTTGTCCATTTGAAATTGTTTATGGTTTTAAGCCACATACTCCCATGGATCTTTTGCCTTTACCATTACAGGAACAAGTTAACTTGGATGCAGCGAAGAGATCCAACTTTATCAAGAAGCTACATGATGAGACAAGAAGAAATATTGAGAAGAAATCAGCACAATATGCAAAGCAAGCGAACAAAGGTAAGAAGAAGGTTACATTTCAGCCCGGTGACCTCGTGTGGTTGCATCTACGCAAGGATCGATTTCCCCAACAACGTAAGAGTAAGTTATCACCTAGAGGTGATGGTCCATTCAAGGTTCTAAAAAAGATAAATGATAATGCATACAAAATTGAGCTGCCACCTGAATATTCCAATGTTAGTCCAACATTCAATGTCAAAGACTTGCTTCCATTTGTTGGTGAGCCTGAGTCGAGGACGACTCCTTCTCAAGAGGGGGAGGCTGATGAGGACATCCCTAGCATTCATTCATCTTCAAATGAAACTCCACTTGATATAAGTGGTCCAATTACAAGAAGTAGAGCTAAACAATTGGAGAAGGAAATTCATTCTCAGGTGAACGCTAACCTTATGTTTAATAATCAGTTTATGTTGAATGATCCTATACTTTTGAGTTCTTGTTTCAATGTCCTTAGGAATGATGGAGGGTATGAACCAGCATGGGATGAAGATGGATTCAAGCCTTTGGACATCTGAACCAAGAAGCCTATCGTGTGCATAAATAAAATGGTGGTTCATTACTTCTGCATGAGAAGGCAACCAGAAGCTAGATGGCTGACCCATGGTACAAATTCCAAGCATCACCACGGACAGAATACAAGGAGTTACGTGGCATTCTACAGATGGATGAAACCATCTTTAAGTCTATGTTGCAGCCCATCAAACGGTTCATTATTTAGACTTCCCAATAAAGAGTTATGCTCATTTTAGTAACTGCTGCCAGAAGCTGAGAAGACGCGCGAACCAGCCACGAAATCCACTAGTGGATGTGCATGCTGTCATGTATTCAAAGCTGAACGCCCCTATCTATATATATCTCTTGTACTAGACAATGAAAGGACACATCTTGCTTGGTTAAAATTCAGAATACACAAACTCGTGGAGTTTTGTTTATGCGTGAGTCTTGAGAGGCTTGCAAAACTTGTTCTTTCGATTCCTGAGGGAGTTGTAGAACGCCGAACTGCGGTTCATCCAGTTTGTGCCTTCACGTCTATACGGCGTGATTGCGTGGGCTGTTCGTCGGTACGTGGAAGGGTGATTGTCTCGGTAGTTCGTCGCGTGGACAGCCTCGCGGTGCACTGCCTCTTCACCAGGTCACGCAGCGACAAGTTATCAAGTTCGCGAATCCTACGAGAAGATCGGGCCACAACGACTTGTCTCACGCTATCCCTAGGCGTGAGCATATCATTTGGTCTGTTTGGAGATAGTGCTAATCTTGATGCAAGATAGATACACGGTTTGCATGGAACATATGATATGCTCAGAAATCAATTAGGACGCACCTGATATAACTCCTTGATGATGTGTGTCATATGGAATATTGCTTCGGTTCGTTTAGAGACAGTTTTAGTTTTGGTAGAAGATATGTGCATGGTTTACGCCTAATGAACCATAGGCTAAGAAACCATTTTAGACGCACTCGATGGTAGTCGTAGTTGAAGAGCCTCAAGTGGAGGCTCGATTTGGTCTGTTCGGCTATAGTGCTAATCTTGATGCAAGATAGTTGCACAGTTTGCATGGAACGTACCATATGTTAAGAAATCAATTTGGACGCACCCAATGGAACTCCTAGATGACGTGTGTCATATTGAATCTCGCTTTGGTCCATTTGGAGACAATGTTAGTTTCGGTTCAAGATAGGTGTATAGTTTGTGCCTAATGCAAAATAGTCTAAGAAACCATTTTGGACGCACTATTTGGTACTCCTGGGTGATGAGGCTCAAGTGGAAGCTCGGTTCGGTCTGTTTGGAGATAGTGCTAATCTTAATGCAAGATAGGTGCACGGTTTGCATGGAACATACCATATGCTTGGAAATCAATTTGGATGCAACCGATGGAACTCCTTGATGACGTGTGTCAGATGGAATCTCACTTTGGTCTGTTTAGAAACAGTGTTAGTTTGGGTGCAAGATATGTGCATGGTTTGCGCCTATTGCACCATAGTCTAAGAAACCATTTTGGAAGCACCTGTTGGTACTTCGGTGAAGAGGCTCAAGTGGAAGCTCGATTTGATCTGTTTGGAGATACTGCTTGTCTTGATGCAATATAGGTGCATGATTTGCAATGAACATACCATATGTTTAGAAATCAATTTGGACACACCAGATGAAACTCCTAGATGGGTGTCATATGGAATCTCACTTCCGTCCGTTTAGATACAGTGTTAGTTTTGGTGCAAGATAGGTGCACGGTTTGCACCTAATGCACCATAGGATAAGAAACCATTTTGGACGCACCCGATGGTACTCCTAGGTCAAGGGGCTCAAGTGACAGCTCGGTTTGGTCTGTTTGGAGATAGTCCTAATCTTGATGCAAGATAGATGCACGGTTTGCATGGAACATATGATATGCTCAGAAATCAATTAGGACGCACCTGATATAAGTCCTTGATGACGTGTGTCATATGGAATCTTGCTTCGGTTCGTTTAGAGACCGTGTTAGTTTTGGTAAAAGATATGTGCACGGTTTAGGCCTAATGCACCATAGGTTAAGAAACCATTTCAGACGCACCCGATGGTACTCGTAGTTGAAGAGGCTCAAGTGGAGGCTCGATTTGGTCTGTTCAGATATAGTGCTAATCTTGATGCAAGATAGTTGCACAGTTTGATGGAACATACCATATGTTAAGAAATCAATTTGAACACACCCAATGGAACTCCTAGATGACGTGTGTCATATGGAATCTCGCTTTGGTCCATTTGGAGACAATGTTAGTTTCGGTACAAGATAGGTGCATCGTTTGTGCCTAATGCACCATAGTCTAAGAAACCATTTTTGATGCACCTGTTTGTACTTCTAGATGAAGAGGCTCAAGTGGAAGCTCGGTTTGGTCTGTTTGGAGTAGTGCTAATCTTGATGCAAGATAGGTGCACGGTTTGCACGGAACATACCATTTGCTTGGAAATCAATTTGGATGCACCCGATGGAACTCCTTGATGACGTGTGTCTTATGGAATCTCGCTTTGGTCTGTTTAGAAATAGTGTTAGTTTCAATGCAAGATATCGGCATGGTTTGCACCTAATGCACCATTGTCTAAGAAACCATTTTGGAAGCACCTGTTGGTACTTCGGTGAAGAGGCACAAGTGGAATCTCAGTTTGATCTGTTTGGATATAGTGCTAATCTTGATGCAAGATAGGTGCATGATTTGCAAGGAACATACCATATGCTTAGAAATCAATTGGGATGCACCCAATGGAACTCCTAGATGACGTGTGTCATATGGAATCTTGCTTCGGTCCATTTGTAGACATTGTAAGTTTTAGTGCAAGATAGGTGCGCAGTTTGCGCCTAATGCACCGTAGTGTAAGAAACCATTTTGGATGCACTATTTGGTACTATTAGGTGAAGAGGCTCAAGTGGAAGCTTGGTTCGGTCAGTTTCGAGATAATGCTAATCCTTATGCAAGGTAGGTGCATGGTTTGCATGGAACATACCATATGCTTGGAAATCAATTTGGATGCAACCGATGGAACTCCTTGATGACGTGTGTCAGATGGAATCTCACTTTGGTCTGTTTAGAAACAGTGTTAGTTTGGGTGCAAGATATGTGCATGGTTTGCGCCTATTGCACCATAGTCTAAGAAACCATTTTGGAAGCACCTGTTGGTACTTCGGTGAAGAGGCTTAAGTGGAAGCTTGGTTTGTTCTGTTTGGAGATAGTGCTAATGTTGATGCAACATAGGTGTATGATTGCTAGGGACATACCATGTTCTTAGAAATCAATTTGGACGCACCTAATGGAACTCCTAGATGACGTGTGTCATATGGAATCTCACTTCGGTCTAATTGGAGACAATGTTAGTTTCGGTGCAAGATAGGTGCATAGATTGTGCATAATGCACCATAGTCTAAGAAACCATTTTTGGCACACCTGTTTGTACTCCTAGATGAAGAGGCTCAAGTGGAAGCTCGGTTCGGTCTGTTTGGAGATAGTGCTAATCTTGATGCAAGATAGGTGCACGGTTTGCATGGAACATACCATATGCTTGGAAATCAATTTGGATGCACCCAATGGAACTCCTTGATGACGTGTGTCTTATGGAATCTCGCTTTGGTCTGTTTACAAATAGTGTTAGTTTCAATGCAAGATATGGGCATGGTTTGCGCCTAATGCACCATAGTCTAAGAAACCATTTTGGAAGCACCTGTTGGTACTTCGGTGAAGAGGCACAAATGGAATCTCAGTTTGATCTGTTTAGATATAGTGCTAATCTTGATGCAAGATAGGTGCATGATTTGCAAGGAACATACCATATGCTTAGAAATCAATTTGGACGCACCCAATGGAACTCCTAGATGACGTGTGTCATATGGAATCTTGCTTCGGTCCATTTGTAGACATTGTAAGTTTTAGTGCAAGATAGGTGCACAGTTTGCGCCTAATGCACCGTAGTCTAAGAAACCATTTTGGATGCACTATTTGGTACTCTTAGGTGAAGAGGCTCAAGTGAAAGCTTGGTTCGGTCAGTTTTGAGATAATGCTAATCCTTATGCAAGGTAGGTGCTTGGTTTGCATGGAACATACCATATGCTTGGAAATCAATTTGGATGCACCCGATGGAACTCCTTGATGACGTGTGTCAGATGGAATCTCACTTGGGTCTGTTTAGAAACAGTGATAGTTTGGGTGCAAGATATGTGCATGGTTTGCGCCTATTGCACCATAGTCTAAGAAACCATTTTGGAAGCACCTGTTGGTACTTCGGTGAAGAGGCTCATGTGGAAGCTCGGTTTGTTCTGTTTGGAGATAATGCTAATCTTGATGCAACATAGGTGTATGATTGCAAGGGACATACCATATTCTTAGAAATCAATTTGGACGCACCTAATGGAACTCCTAGATGACGTGTGTCATATGGAATCTCACTTCGGTCTAATTGGAGACAATGTTAGTTTCGGTGCAAGATAGGTGCATAGATTGTGCCTAATGCACCATAGTCTAAGAAACCATTTTTGGCACACCTGTTTGTACTCCTAGATGAAGAGGCTCAAGTGGAAGCTCGGTTCGGTCTGTTTGGAGATAGTGCTAATCTTGATGCAAGATAGGTGCACGGTTTGCATGGAACATACCATATGCTTGGAAATCAATTTGGATGCACCCGATGGAACTCCTTGATGACATGTGTCATATGGAATCTCGCTTCGTTCCATTTGGAGACATTGTTAGTTTCAGTGCAAGATAGGTGCACAGTTTGCACCTAATGCACCAAAGTCTACGAAACCATTTTGGACACACTTGTTGGTACTCCTATGTGAAGGGGCTCAAGTGAATGCTCGGTTCGGTCTGTTTGGAGATAGTGCTAATCTTGATGCAAGGTAGGTGCACGGTTTGCATGGAACATACCAAATGCTTGAAAATCAATTTGGACGCACATGATGGAACTCCTAGATGACGTGTGTCATATGGAATCTCGCTTTGGTGTGCTTAGAGACAGTATTAGTTTTGGTGCAAGATATGTGCACGGTTTGCGCCTAATGCACCAAAGTCTAAGAAACCATTTTGGAAGCACCTGTTGGCACTCCTAGGTGAAGAGGCTCAAGTGGAGGTTCAGTTTGGTCTGTTTAGAGATAGTCCTAATCTTGATGCTAGATAGGTGCACAATTTGCATGGAACATACCATATGTTCAGAAATCAATTTGGACACACCAAATGGAACTCCTAGATGACATGTGTCATATGGAATCTCACTTCAGTCCGTTTAGAGACAACGTTAGTTTCGGTGCAAGATAGGTGCACGGTTTGCACCTAATGCACTAGGATAAGAAACTATTTTGGACGCACCCGATGGTACTCCTAGGTCAAGGGGCTCAAGTGAAAGCTCCGTTTCGTCCGTTTGGAGATAGTGCTAATCTTGATGCAAGATAGATGCACAGTTTACATGGAACATATGATATGCTTAGAAATCAATTAGGACGCACCTGATATAACTCCTTGATGATGTGTGTCATATGGAATCTTGCTTCGGTTCGTTTAGAGATAGTGTTAGTTTTGGTAGAAGATATGTGCACAGTTTACGCCTAATGCACCATAGGCTAAGAAACCATTTTAGACGCACCCGATGGTACTTGTAGTTGAAGAGGCTCAAGTGGAGGCTCGATTTGGTCTGTTCGGATATAGTGCTAATCTTGATGCAAGATAGTTACACAGTTTGCATGCAACGTACCATATGTTAAGAAATCAATTTGGACGCACCCAATGGAACTCCTAGATGACGTGTGTCATATGGAATCTCGCTGCGGTCTATTTGGTGACAATGTTAGTTTCAGTGCAAGATAGGTGCATAGTTTGTGCCTAACGCACCATAGTCGAAGAAATCATTTTTGATGCACCTGTTTGTACTCCTAGATGAAGAGGCTCAAGTGGAAGCTCGGTTCGGTCTGTTTGGAGATAGTGCTAATCTTCATGCAAGATAGGTGCACAGTTTGCATGGAACATACCATATGCTTGGAAATCAATTTGGATGCACTCGATGGAACTCCTTGATGACGTGTGTCATATGGAATCTCGCTTTGGTCTGTTTAGAAACAGTGTTAGTTTTGGTGCAAGATATGTGCATGGTTTGCGCCTAATGCACCATAGTCTAAGAAACCATTTTGGAAGCACCTGTTGGAACTTCGGTGAAGACGCTCAAGTGGAAGCTCGGTTTGATCTATTTGGAGATACTGCTTGTCTTGATGCAATATAGGTGCATGATTTGCAATGAACATACCATATGTTTAGAAATCAATTTGGACGCACCCAATGGAACTCCAAGATGACGTGTGTCATATCGAATCTTGGTTCGGTCCATTTGTAGACATTGTAAGTTTTAGTGCAAGATAGGTGCACAGTTTGCGCCTAATGCACCGTAGTCTAAGAAACAATTTTGGACGCACTATTTGGTACTTCTTTGTGAAGAGACTCAAGTGGAAGCTTGGTTCGGTCAGTTTGGAGATAGTGCTAATCCTTATGCAAGGTAGGTGCATGGTTTGCTTGGAACATACCATATGGTTGGAAATCAATTTGGATGCACCCGATGGAACTCCTTAATGACGTGTGTCATATGGAATCTCATTTCGGTCCATTTGGAGACATTGTTAGTTTCGGTGCAAGATAGGCGCACAGTTTGCACCTAATGCACCATAGTCTAAGAAACCATTTTGGACGCACTTGTTGGTACTCCTAGGTCAAGGGGCTCAAGTGGATGCTCGGTTTGGTCTGTTTGGAGATAGTGCTAATCTTGATGCAAGATAGGTGCACGGTTTGTATGGAACATACCAACTACTTGAAAATCAATCTGGACGCACATGATGGAACTCCTAAATGACGTGTGTCATACAAAATCTTGCTTCGGTTTGTTTGGAGACAATGTTAGTTTCGGTGCAAGATAGGTGCAAGGTTTGCACATAATGCAGCCTAGGCTAAGAAACCATTTTGGACGCACCCGATGGTACTCCTAGGTAAAAGGCTCAAGTGAAAGCTCGGTTCGGCCTGTTTAGAGATAGTGCTAATCTTGATACAAGATAGGTGCACGATTTGCATGGAACATACCATATGCTCAGAAATCAATTTGGACACACCAGATGAAACTCCTAGATGGGTGTCATATGGAATCTCACTTCCGTCCGTTTAGATACAGTGTTAGTTTTGGTGCAAGATAGGTGCACGGTTTGCACCTAATACACCATAGGATAAGAAACCATTTTGGACGCACCCGATGGTACTCCTAGGTCAAGGGGCTCAAGTGACACCTCGGTTTGGTCTGTTTGGAGATAGTCCTAATCTTGATGCAAGATAGATGCACGGTTTGCATGGAACATATGATATGCTCAGAAATCAATTAGGAGACAATGTTAGTTTCGGTACAAGATAGGTGCATCGTTTGTGCCTAATGCACCAAAGTCTAAGAAACCATTTTGGAAGCACCAGTTGGTACTCCTAGGTGAAGAGGCTCAAGTGTATGCTCGGTTTGGTCTGTTCAGAGATAGTTCTAATCTTGATGCAAGATAGGTGCACGATTTGCATGGAACATGCCATATGTTCAGAAATCAATTTGGACACACCAGATGGAACTCCTAGATGACATGTGTCATATGGAATCTCACTACAGTCCGTTTAGAGACAACGTTAGTTTCGGTGCAAGATAGGTGCACGGTTTGCACCTAATGCACCATAGGATAAGAAACCATTTTGGACGCACCCGATGGTACTCCTAGGTCAAGGGGCTCAAGTGAAAGCTCTGTTTCGTCTGTTTGGAGATAGTGCTAATTTTGACCATTTTAGACGCACTATTTGGTACTCCTGGGTGAAGATGCTCAAGTGGAAGCTTGGTTCGGTCAGTTTGGAGATAGTGCTAATCCTTATGCAAGGTAGGTGCATGGTTTGCATGGAACATACCATTTGCTTGGAAAATCAATTTGGATTCACCCGATGGAACTCCTTGATGACGTGTGTCATATATAATCTCGCTTCGGTCCATTTGGAGACATTGTTAGTTTCGGTGCAAGATAGGTGCACAGTTCGCACCGAATGCACCATAGTCTAAGAAACCATTTTGGACGCACTTGTTGGTACTCCTAGGTGAAGGGGCTCAAGTGGATGCTCGGTTCGGTCTGTTTGGAGATAGTGCTGATCTTGATGCAAGATAGGTGCACGGTTTGCATGGAACATACCAAATACTTGGAAATCAACTTGGACGCACATGATGGAACTCCTAGATGACGTGTGTCATACGAAATCTTGCTTCGGTCTGTTTGGAGACAGTGTTAGTATCGGTGCAAGATAGGTGCAAGGTTTGCACATAATGCAGCCTAGGATAAGAAACCATATTGAACGCACCCGATGGTACTCTTAGGTAAAAGGCTCAAGTGAAAGCTCGGTTCGGTCTGTTTAGAGATAGTGCTAATCTTGATACAGGATAGGTGTATGATTTGCATGGAACATACCATATGCTCGGAAATCAATTTGGATGCACCCGATGGAACTCCTTGATGACGTGTGTCTTATGGAATCTCGCTTTGGTCTGTTTAGAAATAGTGTTAGTTTCAATGCAAGATATGGGCATGGTTTGCACCTAATGCACCATTGTCTAAGAAACCATTTTGGAAGCACCTGTTGGTACTTCGGTGAAGAGGCACAAGTGGAATCTCAGTTTGATCTGTTTGGATATAGTGCTAATCTTGATGCAAGATAGGTGCATGATTTGCAAGGAACATACCATATGCTTAGAAATCAATTTGGAAGCACCCAATGGAACTCCTAGATGACGTGTGTCATATGGAATCTTGCTTCGGTCTATTTGTAGACATTGTAAGTTTTAGTGCAAGATAGGTGCGCAGTTTGCGCCTAATGCACCGTAGTGTAAGAAACCATTTTGGATGCACTATTTGGTACTATTAGGTGAAGAGGCTCAAGTGGAAGCTTGGTTCGGTCAGTTTCGAGATAATGCTAATCCTTATGCAAGGTAGGTGCATGGTTTGCATGGAACATACCATATGCTTGGAAATCAATTTGGATGCAACCGATGGAACTCCTTGATGACGTGTGTCAGATGGAATCTCACTTTGGTCTGTTTAGAAACAGTGTTAGTTTGGGTGCAAGATATGTGCATGGTTTGCGCCTATTGCACCATAGTCTAAGAAACCATTTTGGAAGCACCTGTTGGTACTTCGGTGAAGAGGCTTAAGTGGAAGCTTGGTTTGTTCTGTTTGGAGATAGTGCTAATCTTGATGCAACATAGGTGTATGATTGCAAGGGACATACCATATTCTTAGAAATCAATTTGGACGCACCTAATGGAACTCCTAGATGACGTGTGTCATATGGAATCTCACTTCGGTCTAATTGGAGACAATGTTAGTTTCGGTGCAAGATAGGTGCATAGATTGTGCATAATGCACCATAGTCTAAGAAACCATTTTTGGCACACCTGTTTGTACTCCTAGATGAAGAGGCTCAAGTGGAAGCTCGGTTCGGTCTGTTTGGAGATAGTGCTAATCTTGATGCAAGATAGGTGCACGGTTTGCATGGAACATACCATATGCTTGGAAATCAATTTGGATGCACCCGATGGAACTCCTTGATGACATGTGTCATATGGAATCTCGCTTCGTTCCATTTGGAGACATTGTTAGTTTCAGTGCAAGATAGGTGCACAGTTTGCACCTAATGCACCAAAGTCTAAGAAACCATTTTGGACGCACTTGTTGGTACTCCTATGTGAAGGGGCTCAAGTGGATGCTCGGTTCGGTCTGTTTGGAGATAGTGCTAATCTTGATGCAAGGTAGGTGCACGGTTTGCATGGAACATACCAAATGCTTGAAAATCAATTTGGACGCACATGATGGAACTCCTAGATGACGTGTGTCATATGGAATCTCGCTTTGGTGTGCTTAGAGACAGTATTAGTTTTGGTGCAAGATATGTGCACGGTTTGCGCCTAATGCACCAAAGTCTAAGAAACCATTTTGGAAGCACCTGTTGGCACTCCTAGGTGAAGAGGCTCAAGTGGAGGTTCGGTTTGGTCTGTTTAGAGATAGTCCTAATCTTGATGCTAGATAGGTGCACAATTTGCATGGAACATACCATATGTTCAGAAATCAATTTGGACACACCAGATGGAACTCCTAGATGACATGTGTCATATGGAATCTCACTTCAGTCCGTTTAGAGACAACGTTAGTTTCGGTGCAAGATAGGTGCACGGTTTGCACCTAATGCACTAGGATAAGAAACTATTTTGGACGCACCCGATGGTACTCCTAGGTCAAGGGGCTCAAGTGAAAGCTCCGTTTCGTCCGTTTGGAGATAGTGCTAATCTTGATGCAAGATAGATGCACAGTTTACATGGAACATGTGATATGCTTAGAAATCAATTAGGACGCACCTGATATAACTCCTTGATGATGTGTGTCATATGGAATCTTGCTTCGGTTCGTTTAGAGATAGTGTTAGTTTTGGTAGAAGATATGTGCACAGTTTACGCCTAATGCACCATAGGCTAAGAAACCATTTTAGACGCACCCGATGGTACTTGTAGTTGAAGAGGCTCAAGTGGAGGCTCGATTTGGTCTGTTCGGATATAGTGCTAATCTTGATGCAAGATAGTTACACAGTTTGCATGCAACGTACCATATGTTAAGAAATCAATTTGGACGCACCCAATGGAACTCCTAGATGACGTGTGTCATATGGAATCTCGCTGCGGTCTATTTGGTGACAATGTTAGTTTCAGTGCAAGATAGGTGCATAGTTTGTGCCTAACGCACTATAGTCGAAGAAATCATTTTTGATGCACCTGTTTGTACTCCTAGATGAAGAGGCTCAAGTGGAAGCTCGGTTCGGTCTGTTTGGAGATAGTGCTAATCTTCATGCAAGATAGGTGCACAGTTTGCATGGAACATACCATATGCTTGGATATCAATTTGGATGCACTCGATGGAACTCCTTGATGACGTGTGTCATATGGAATCTCGCTTTGGTCTGTTTAGAAACAGTGTTAGTTTTAGCGCAAGATATGTGCATGGTTTGCGCCTAATGCACCATAGTCTAAGAAACCATTTTGGAAGCACCTGTTGGAACTTCGGTGAAGAGGCTCAAGTGGAAGCTCGGTTTGATCTGTTTGGAGATGGTGCAAGGAATATACCATATGCTTAGAAATCAATTTGGACGCACCCAATGGAACTCCTAGATGATGTGTGTCATATGGAATCTTGCTTCGGTCCGTTTGTAGACATTGTAAGTTTTAGTGCAGGATAGGTGCACAGTCTGCGCCTAATGCACCATAGTCTAAGAAACCATTTTAGACGCACTATTTGGTACTCCTGGGTGAAGATGCTCAAGTGGAAGCTTGGTTCGGTCAGTTTGAACATAGTGCTAATCCTTATGCAAGGTAGGTGCATGGTTTGCATGGAACATACCATATGCTTGGAAATCAGTTTGGATGCAGCCGATGGAACTCCTTTGATGACGTGTGTCATATGGAATCTCACTTCGGTCCATTTGGAGACATTGTTAGTTTCGATGCAAGATAGGTGCACAGTTTGCACCTAATGCACCATAGACTAAGAAACTATTTTGGACGCACTTGTTGGTACTCCTAGGTGAAGGGGCTCAAGTGGATGCTCGGTTTGGTCTATTTGGAGAAAGCACTAATCTTAATGCAAGATTGGTGCACGGTTTGCATGGAACATACCAAATGCTTGGAACTCCTTTGATGACGTGTGTCATATGGAATCTCGCTTCGGTCAATTTGGAGACATTGTTAGTTTCGGTGCAAGATAGGTGCATAGTTTGCACCGAATGCACCATAGTCTAAGAAACCATTTTGGACGCACTTGTTGGTACTCCTTGGTGAAGGGGCTCAAGTGGATGCTCGGTTCGGTCTGTTTGGAGATAGTGCTAATCTTGATGCAAGATAGGCGCACGGTTTGCATGGAACATACCAAATACTTGGAAATCAATCTGGACGCACATGATGGAACACGTAGATGACGTGTGTCATACGAAATCTTGCTTCGGTCTGTTTGGAGATAGTGTTAGTTTCGGTGCAAGATAGGTGCAAGGTTTACACATAATGCAGCCTAGGATAAGAAACCATTTTGAACGCACTCGATGGTACTCTTAGGTAAAAGGCTCAAGTGAAAGCTCGGTTCGGTCTGTTTAGAGATAGTGCTAATCTTGATACAGGATAGGTGCACGATTTGCATGGAACATACCATATGCTCGGAAATAAATTTGGACGCACCAGATGGAACTCCTAGATGGGTGTCATGTGGAATCTCACTTCCGTCCGTTTAGAGACAGTGTTAATTTTGGTGCAAGATAGGTGCACGGTTTGCACCTAATGCACCATAGGATAAGAAACTATTTTGGACGCACCCGATGGTACTCCTAGGTCAAGGGGCTCAAGTGAAAGCTCCGTTTCGTCCGTTTGGAGATAGTGCTAATCTTGATGCAAGATAGATGCACAGTTTACATGGAACATATGATATGCTTAGAAATCAATTAGGACGCACCTGATATAACTCCTTGATGATGTGTGTCATATGGAATCTTGCTTCGGTTCGTTTAGAGATAGTGTTAGTTTTGGTAGAAGATATGTGCACAGTTTACGCCTAATGCACCATAGGCTAAGAAACCATTTTAGACGCACCCGATGGTACTTGTAGTTGAAGAGGCTCAAGTGGAGGCTCGATTTGGTCTGTTCGGATATAGTGCTAATCTTGATGCAAGATAGTTACACAGTTTGCATGCAACGTACCATATGTTAAGAAATCAATTTGGACGCACCCAATGGAACTCCTAGATGACGTGTGTCATATGGAATCTCGCTGCGGTCTATTTGGTGACAATGTTAGTTTCAGTGCAAGATAGGTGCATAGTTTGTGCCTAACGCACCATAGTCGAAGAAATCATTTTTGATGCACCTGTTTGTACTCCTAGATGAAGAGGCTCAAGTGGAAGCTCGGTTCGGTCTGTTTGGAGATAGTGCTAATCTTCATGCAAGATAGGTGCACAGTTTGCATGGAACATACCATATGCTTGGAAATCAATTTGGATGCACTCGATGGAACTCCTTGATGACGTGTGTCATATGGAATCTCGCTTTGGTCTGTTTAGAAACAGTGTTAGTTTTGGTGCAAGATATGTGCATGGTTTGCGCCTAATGCACCATAGTCTAAGAAACCATTTTGGAAGCACCTGTTGGAACTTCGGTGAAGACGCTCAAGTGGAAGCTCGGTTTGATCTGTTTGGAGATGGTGCAAGGAATATACCATATGCTTAGAAATCAATTTGGACGCACCCAATGGAACTCCTAGATGATGTGTGTCATATGGAATCTTGCTTCGGTCCGTTTGTAGACATTGTAAGTTTTAGTGCAGGATAGGTGCACAGTCTGCGCCTAATGCACCATAGTCTAAGAAACCATTTTAGACGCACTATTTGGTACTCCTGGGTGAAGATGCTCAAGTGGAAGCTTGGTTCGGTCAGTTTGAACATAGTGCTAATCCTTATGCAAGGTAGGTGCATGGTTTGCATGGAACATACCATATGCTTGGAAATCAGTTTGGATGCAGCCGATGGAACTCCTTTGATGACGTGTGTCATATGGAATCTCACTTCGGTCCATTTGGAGACATTGTTAGTTTCGATGCAAGATAGGTGCACAGTTTGCACCTAATGCACCATAGACTAAGAAACTATTTTGGACGCACTTGTTGGTACTCCTAGGTGAAGGGGCTCAAGTGGATGCTCGGTTTGGTCTATTTGGAGAAAGCACTAATCTTAATGCAAGATTGGTGCACGGTTTGCATGGAACATACCAAATGCTTGGAACTCCTTTGATGACGTGTGTCATATGGAATCTCGCTTCGGTCAATTTGGAGACATTGTTAGTTTCGGTGCAAGATAGGTGCATAGTTTGCACCGAATGCACCATAGTCTAAGAAACCATTTTGGACGCACTTGTTGGTACTCCTTGGTGAAGGGGCTCAAGTGGATGCTCGGTTCGGTCTGTTTGGAGATAGTGCTAATCTTGATGCAAGATAGGCGCACGGTTTGCATGGAACATACCAAATACTTGGAAATCAATCTGGACGCACATGATGGAACACGTAGATGACGTGTGTCATACGAAATCTTGCTTCGGTCTGTTTGGAGATAGTGTTAGTTTCGGTGCAAGATAGGTGCAAGGTTTACACATAATGCAGCCTAGGATAAGAAACCATTTTGAACGCACTCGATGGTACTCTTAGGTAAAAGGCTCAAGTGAAAGCTCGGTTCGGTCTGTTTAGAGATAGTCCTAATCTTGATACAGGATAGGTGCACGATTTGCATGGAACATACCATATGCTCGGAAATAAATTTGGACGCACCAGATGGAACTCCTAGATGGGTGTCATGTGGAATCTCACTTCCGTCCGTTTAGAGACAGTGTTAATTTTGGTGCAAGATAGGTGCACGGTTTGCACCTAATGCACCATAGCATAAGAAACCATTTTGGACGCACTCGATGGAACTCCTAGGTCAAGGGGCTCAAGTGACAGCTCGGTTTGGTCTGTTTGGAGATAGTGCTAATCTTGATGCAAGATAGATGCACGGTTTGCATGGAACATATGATATGCTCAGAAATCTATTAGGACGCACCTGATATACCTCCTTGATGATGTGTGTCATATGGAATCTTGCTTCGGTTCGTTTAGAGACAGTGTTAGTTTTGGTAGAAGATATGTGCACAGTTTACGCCTAATGCACCATAGGCTAAGAAACCATTTTAGACGCACTCGATGGTAGTCGTAGTTGAAGAACCTCAAGTGGAGGCTTGATTTGGTCTGTTCGGCTATAGTGCTAATCTTGATGCAAGATAGTTGCACAGTTTGCATTGGAACGTACCATATGTTAAGAAATCAATTTGGACACACCCAATGGAACTCCTAGATGACGTGTGTCATATGGAATCTCGCTTTGGTCCATTTGGAGGCAATGTTAGTTTCGGTGCAAGATAGGTGCAAAGTTTGTGCCTAATGCACCATAGTCTAAGAAACCAGTTTTGATGCACCTATTTGTACTTCTAGATGAAGAGGCTCAAGTGGAAGCTCGGTTCGGTCTGTTTGGAGATAGTGCTAATCTTGATGCAAGATAGGTGCACGGTTTGCATGGAACATACCATTTGCTTGGAAATCAATTTGGATGCACACGGTGGAACTCCTTGATGACGTGTGTCTTATGGACTCTCGCTTTGGTCTGTTTACAAAATAGTGTTAGTTTCAGTGCAAGATATGGGCATGGTTTGCGCCTAACGCACCATAGTCTAAGAAACCATTCTGGAAGCACCTGTTGGTACTTCGGTGAAGAGGCTCAAGTGGAAGCTCGATTTGATCTGTTTGGAGATAGTGCTAATCTTGATGCAATATAGGTGCTTGATTTGCAATGAACATACCAAATGTTTAGAAATCAATTTGGACGCACCCAATGGGACTCCTAGATGACATGTGTCATATGGAATCTTGGTTCGGTCCATTTGTAGACCTTGTAAGTTTTAGTGCAAGATAGGTGCATAGTTTCCGCCTAATGCACCGTAGTCTAAGAAACCATTTTGGACGCACTATTTGGTACTCCTTTATGAAGAGACTCAAGTGGAAGCTTGGTTCGGTCAGTTTGGAGATAGTGCTAATCCTTATGCAAGGTAGGTGCATGGTTTGCATGGAACATACCATATGGTTGGAAATCAATTTGGATGCACCCGATGGAACTCCTTGATGACGTTTGTCAAATGGAATCTCGCTTCGGTCCATTTGGAGACATTGTTAGTTTCGGTGCGAAATAGGTGCACAGTTTGCACCTAATGCACCATAGTCTAAGAAACCATTTTGGACGCACTTGTTGGTACTCCTAGGTGAATGGGCTCAAGTGGATGCTCGGTTCGGTCTGTTTGGAGATAGTGCTAATCTTGATGCAAGATAGGTGCACGGTTTGCATGGAACATACCAAATACTTGAAAATCAATCTAGACGCGCATGATGGAACTCCTAGATGACGTGTGTCATACGAAATCTTGCTTCGGACTGTTTGGAGACAATGTTAGTTTCGGTGCAAGATAGGTGCAAGGTTTGCACATATTGCAGCCTAGGCTAAGAAACCATTTTGGACGCACCCGATGGTACTCCTAGATAATAGGCTCAAGTGAAAGCTCGGTTCGGCCTGTTTAGAGATAGTGCTAATATTGATACAAGATAGGTGCACGATTTACATGGAACATACCATATGCTCAGAAAACAATTTGGACACACCAGATGGAACTCCTAGATGGGTGTCATATGGAATCTCACTTCCGTCCGTTTAGATACACTGTTAGTTTTGGTGCAAGATAGGTGCACGGTTTGCACCTAATGCACCATAGCATAAGAAATCATCTTGGACGCACCCGATGGTACTCCTAGGTCAAGGGGCTCAAGTGACAGCTCGGTTTGGTCTGTTTGGAGACAGTGCTAATCTTGATGCAAGATAGATGCACGGTTTGCATGGAACATATGATATGCTCAGAAATCAATTAGGACGCACCTGATATAAGTCCTTGATGATGTGTGTCATATGGAATCTTGCTTCGGTTCGTTTAGAGACCGTGTTAGTATTGGTAGAAGATATGTGCACGGTTTAGGCATAATGCTCCATAGGCTAAGAAACCATTTTAGACGCACCCGATGGTACTCGTAGTTGAAGAGGATCAAGTGGAGGCTCGATTTGGTCTGTTCGGATATAGTGCTAATCTTGATGCAAGATAGTTGCACTGTTTGATGGAACATACCATATGTTAAGAAATCAATTTGAACGCACCCAATGTGATGAGGACATCAACACCATCGATATATCCGCACCTACACCAGTTGGTCCTCTTACTCATGCTCGTGCCCGTCAACTCAACCTTCAAGTAAGTTCAGTTTTAAACTCTTGTCAATCATATTTAGACAATGGAGACACGTGCACTTTCGTGTTGCTCAGGAATAATGGACAAGATCAGCAAGGGAAGGTTTAACTGCATTCGGAATTTGAGGCAACACCAACTTCATGGGCTGATTGCATATAGGAAGAGTGATAACTTAACAAAGGTGATTGGAGATCAGGTCCAGGCCTCCACAACATCCTCTATCAAGTTACCACGTCGCTTCTAAAGCAAGGAAACAAAGAGTCCAAACCCAACACGTTTTGGGAGTTGGATTCGGACTGGAAAATAACTCTAACTTGTATGGATCACCACGGCGTCATATGGACTCCAACTGGGACGTTCCTATACTTGTTGGAAAGCTCATGAAGTCTACTTTTTAATGGGTCCAACCACATATCTATGCAGCTTATGAGTCGGGCACAGTTCTTGTTTTTGTGCCGATACCTTTTTCTGTTTTGGTGCTGCGTCACCCTATTTTGTATCAAGTTGAGTCCATTAGGGACGCGTCCTAGGGTTGGAGGACGACTCTAGCACCCCTTTGGTCGTCCTCTCTTCTATTTATTTACATCTAGAGCTGATGTGAACCCACTAGGGTTTTCGCCTGATCTTTCGATGAGAGGCGCTGGATAACTCGATTGGTGGATGGAGATGACGTTCACGGCCCGACTACAGCCCTCAAGACCGCGCCTTAGCAACCGATACACCACGTCCAATAGCCGTCACGATCTTGTGGAGCGCGACAACCAGCCCCTAGGGCTACCGTCCTGCAAGCAATCGAAGAACTAGCAAGAACGAGGAAACAAGCACTGAATTTGCAAGATGAATTGAAGGTTTCAAACTGAATCTTAATCAACAATGGGGTTCCGAAGACAAGGAGACGGGCGGCTGATCCTGCACGCGCGCCTACAAGCAAGTAGCGAAGGCTAAACTTGATCTAAACAAAACCCAGTTGTTCATGGCGGCTCTAGATGTAAATAAATAGAGGGGAGGATGACCAAAGGGGTGCTAGAGTCGTCCTCCAACCCTAGGACGCGTCCCTAATGGACTCAACTTGATACATGGGCCATTGGTCCAAAATAGGGTGACGCAGCACCAAAACAGAAAAAGGTGTCGGCACGAAAACAAGGACTGCGCCCGACTCATAAGCCGCATAGATATGTGGTTGGACCCATTGGAAAGTAGACTTCATGAGCTTTCCAACAAGTATAGGAACGTCCCAGTTGGAGTCCATATGACGCCGTGGTGATCCATACAAGTTATAGTTATTTTCCAGTCCGAATCCAACTCCCAAAACGTGTTGGGTTTGGACTCTTTGTTTCCTTGCTTTAGAAACGACGTGGTAACTTGACAGAGGATGTTGTGGAGGCTTGGACCTGATCTCCAATCACCTTTGTTAAGTTATCACTCTTCCCATATGCAATCAGCCCTTGAAGTTGGTGTTGCCTCAAATTTTGAATGCAGTTGAACCTTCCCTTGCTGATCTTGTCCATTATTCCTGAGCAACACCAAAGTGCACGTGTCTCCATTGTCTAAATATGATTGACAAGAGTTTAAAGCTGAACTTACTTGAAGGTTGAGTTGACGGGCACGAGCACGAGTAAGAGGACCAGCTATAGGTTGTGTCGGAGAGGATGTAGGATATGTATCGCTGGTGGATGTAGGATATGTATCGCTGGTGGATGTAGGATATGTATCGCTGGTGTTGATGTCCTCATCATCCTCCCTTTCTTGCATTTGAGTCGTCCTCGACTCAAGCTCATCTTCCTCACCCAAATAAGGCTTCAAATCTGCAATGTTAAATGTGGGACTAACCCCAAAATCTGCAGGAAGATCAAGCTTATATGCATTCTCATTAATTCGTTGCAGCACTTTAAAAGGACCATCAGCTCTAGGCATCAATTTGGATTTTCTCAGTTCTGGAAATCTATCTTTTCGCAAATGCACCCAAACCAAATCCCCAGGTTCCAGAATCAATTGCTTTCTACCTTTATCTCCCAATTTCATACGAATCTGGTGGTACCCACTACGTAAATCAACTTTTGAAAACACAACAGCACCACTCAGTTCATCTAGCATATCATCTAATCGTGGAATAGGGTGTCGATATCGAATGGTGATATTATTAATAGCTCTACAATCAACACACATACGCCATGTTCCATCTTTCTTAGGCACTAAAATTACTGGAACAGCACAAGGACTAAGAGATTCTCGGACATAACCTTTGTCTAGTAGTTCTTGCACTTGTCGCTGAATTTCCTTTGTTTCCTCCGGGTTTGTCCTGTATGGTGCACGATTTGGCAAAACTGATCCAGGAATAAGATCAATTTGGTGCTCAATCCTGCGTAGTGGAGGCAGCCCCGCTGGTACATCACTTAGAAACACATCAGAATACTCCTGCAAAACGTTAGCAACAGCAGGGGGCAAAGAACATTGCATATCCTCAACTGAAATCAAAGCATCCTTGCATATCAAAGCATAAGCAACAGAAGTGGATGCATTGAACTCATTAATATCTGATTTGGTAGCTATCATACAACGTTCTTTCAGTTTTATCTCATCTTTGTTACCAATTACAGATTTATCATTTTTATTGCTCTTGCTCTTTGCTTTAGTAGCCCTAGCAACATCAGTTTGCATAATAGTTTCAGGGGACATAGGATGCAACACAATTTTGCGATCATGGTATAGAAAAGAATACTGATTTGATCTACCATGATGCATAGAATCTCTATCAAATTGCCAAGGTCTACCTAGCAGAATGTTACAAGCTTGCATAGGCACAACATCACATTCAACAATATCTTTGTAGGATCCGATGGAAAAATTAATTCTCACAAGTCTAGTTACCTTTACCTTACCACTGTTGTTCAGCCATTGGATGTAGTAGGGATGCGGGTGTGGTTTGGTGTTGAGGGCAAGCTTCTGCACCATATCGCTGCTTGCCAAGTTGTTGCAGCTACCTCCATCAATGATCATGCGACAAGAACGCTCTTTGATGACACACTTTGTTTGGAATAAAATGTGTCGCTGATTTTGCTCTGCCATCTCCATTTGTGCACTAAGCACTCGCTGCACGATCAAGCTCTCATAGTGGTCCGCTTCACCTGCATTAATATGTTCTTCTATTTGATCTTCATTACCTGCATGGTCAGTCGCAAGCAGTGCAAGTGTATCCTCATCAAAATCACTAGCAGATGAGTACTCACCATCATCCCTGACAATCATAACTCGCTTGTTTGGGCAGTCACGCATCATGTGCCCATATCCCTTGCACCGATGACATTGTATGTTGCTTGTTCTACCCGTCGATGCCACGGATGAAGTACTCGCAGCAGGCTTTTGCATCGTCTTCGCAACTGAATTGGTGGGGGCAGCTCGAGTCTTGTCACTAGATGATGGAGTAGAAATACGTGTAGATGGAGTTGAAGCCACGTGTTGCTGCCATGAATTAGCCTTCCCTGCAGAAATATTACTCCTTGCGCTAGCACGTCGTCCCTGCACTTCCCTTTCAGCTTTACAAGCAAGATGAAACAAACGGGTTACGTTAGTATAATCTTTATAAGCAAGAATGTCCTGGATTTCACGATTTAACCCGCCCAAAAATCTAGCCATAGCAGGTTCTTCTTCCTCCTCTAAATTACATCGCAGCATACCCATTTGTAATTCCTGATAATAATCTTCTACACTTTTAGCACCTTGTCTCAATTGCTGCAACTTATTAATCATGTCACGTGCATAGTAAGAAGGAACAAATCTAGCCCTCATGACTTGTTTCAACGCATTCCAAGTTCTAGGTATGTTATTAGGATTTTTCTTGCCATGTTCTATCCACCAAACGGAAGCAAAATCGGTGAACTCACTAGTAGCAGCCCTAACACGTGTATCCTCAGGGAATTCATGACATGTAAACTTTTGGTCAACAGCAATCTCCCAAGTAATGTATGCATCAGGGTCATATTTACCATCAAAAGGGGTATCTTAAATTTAATCTTACTGAAAGCATCATCATTATTGTGTACCTCGCGTCGGCGGTTGCCACCCATACCTCTACGGTTGTGACGAAGGCGACGTCGATCACGAGTGTCTTGATCATCATGTTCAGTATCACCAGTGTAGTCATCTTCATGACTACCGTGCTCTCGATCTCCCTCCTTTTCTTCTTTATGCTTCTCTTTATCTTCGGTGTGGAAAGCATCAAATCGCCTTAGGAGAGCAGCAAGGCTTTTGTCCACACTAGCAACGGATTCCTCCAAACTTGTGAGCTTGTTGTTTGTGGCAATCTGCGTAGCCTCCAACTGCCCCAGCTTTTCATTTGTCACCTGCAAGTCGTTATCAAGTCCCTCTGTGTGCAGCTTCACTTTCCTTTCAAAATGTTGTATGATGCCCTTAGTGCGAGGTGTAAGTGGTGTTTCGTTACCATCATCTGCCCCTGGCATGGTTCAAAGACAAAGACAACAAAAAGGCAAGTGAAGAAATAAAAGCCCTACAACTACTAGGATGTAGCTACAGCAAGTCGCTCACACTCAACCTATAACACAAGTTCTTACCAATTCTTACCTTGCTTGACAGGAGGGGTCGTCTGCCAACAAGTGTACAGCAATGGACGAAGTGTATCGGTGCTGCAGCACAAGACCTGTCAAGCTGTAGAGTATGTGGAGCTATAGGTGGGCTGAAACAAGGAACGAACTAGCACCACGTTAGTTATAAAAGCGAGCTGAATAAGCGTTCGACGATGGTACTGTGCTGGTCCTAGGCTAGACCGTGCTAGAGACGCGAGCCTGGACACAAAGGAAAACCACAGCACACCCCCAAAAACAAGGTGGGACAAACCTAAAATCAATATGAAAAACAGCCCCTTTTCTTTGAATCTTCTCTCTTTTCTTTTTTTTTTCTTTTTTTGGGGCAACCTCAAAAACTGATTATATGAACAAAAGAATACAAAAGAGCAATTCGCTCCACACACTCTCTCTCTCTCTCTAGAGTAAGGCCGAACAAGTAGAGTTATCTTTCTTTTTGAACTCAGATTGGAACTCTACTCGATCCGGACCAAGACCACAGTTCAATTCAGACTTCGCAACAGATTCGACAGAGAGAAGATATGGTAATAGTCGGCTGTGTATAGATGGTGACAAGAACTCGAAACTCTAAAGGACTAGACACTAAGACCAGCAACTCGACACAAACCGAAGCAACGCAAATTCAACAAGCCCTAACTAAAACGGTACTAGCCAAGGCACAAAGGTTTAATAGGATTATGGAAAAACTAATCTACTATATTTTTTTGGCTTTTCTGGACTATAGGAAATTAATTAAAAACAGCAAAGGATTAGAAGTCTCTCACCGAAGAACCTTGCTATGATACCAACTGATGTGAACCCACTAGGGTTTTCGCCTGATCTTTCGATGAGAGGCGCTGGATAACTCGATTGGTGGATGGAGATGACGTTCACGGCCCGACTACAGCCCTCAAGACCGCGCCTTAGCAACCGATACACCACGTCCAATAGCCGTCACGATCTTGTGGAGCGCGACAACCAGCCCCTAGGGCTCCCGTCCTGCAAGCAATCGAAGAACTAGCAAGAACGAGGAAACAAGCACTGAATTTGCAAGATGAATTGAAGGTTTCAAACTGAATCTTAATCAACAATGGGGTTCCGAAGACAAGGAGACGGGCGGCTGATCCTGCACGCGCGCCTACAAGCAAGTAGCGAAGGCTAAACTTGATCTAAACAAAACCCAGTTGTTCATGGCGGCTCTAGATGTAAATAAATAGAGGGGAGGACGACCAAAGGGGTGCTAGAGTCGTCCTCCAACCCTAGGACACGTCCCTAATGGACTCAACTTGATACATGGGCCATTGGTCCAAAATAGGGTGACGCAGCACCAAAACAGAAAAAGGTGTCGGCACGAAAACAAGGACTGCGCCCGACTCATAAGCCGCATAGATATGTGGTTGGACCCATTGGAAAGTAGACTTCATGAGCTTTCCAACAAGTATAGGAACGTCCCAGTTGGAGTCCATATGACGCCGTGGTGATCCATACAAGTTAGAGTTATTTTCCAGTCCGAATCCAACTCCCAAAACGTGTTGGGTTTGGACTCTTTGTTTCCTTGCTTTAGAAACGACGTGGTAACTTGACAGAGGATGTTGTGGAGGCTTGGACCTGATCTCCAATCACCTTTGTTAAGTTATCACTCTTCCCATATGCAATCAGCCCTTGAAGTTGGTGTTGCCTCAAATTCTGAATGCAGTTGAACCTTCCCTTGCTGATCTTGTCCATTATTCCTGAGCAACACCAAAGTGCACGTGTCTCCATTGTCTAAATATGATTGACAAGAGTTTAAAGCTGAACTTACTTGAAGGTTGAGTTGACGGGCACGAGCACGAGTAAGAGGACCAGCTATAGGTTGTGTCGGAGAGGATGTAGGATATGTATCGCTGGTGGATGTAGGATATGTATCGCTGGTGTTGATGTCCTCATCAATATGGAATCTCACTTTGGTCCGTTTAGAGATAGTATTAGTTTCGGTGCAAGATAGGTGCATGGTCTGCACCTAATGCACCATAGGATAAGAAACCATTTTGGACGCACCCGAGGGTACTCCTAGGTCATGGGGCTCAAGTGAAAGCTCGGTTTGGTCTGTTTGGAGATAGTTCTAATTTTGATGCAAGATAGATGTACGGTTTGCATGGTACATACGATATGCTCAGAAATCAATTAGGACACACCTGATATAACTCCTTGATGATGTGTGTCATATGGAATCTTGCTTCGGTTCGTTTAGAGATAGTGTTAGTTTTGGTAGAAGATATGTGCACAGTTTACGCCTAATGCACCATAGGCTAAGAAACCATTTTAGACGCACCCGATGGTACTTATAGTTGAAGAGGCTCAAGTGGAGGCTCGATTTGGTCTGTTCAGATATAGTGCTGATCTTGATGCAAGATAGTTGCATAGTTTGCATGGAACGTACCATATGTTAAGAAATCAATTTGGACGCACCCAATGGAACTCTTAGATGACGTGTGTCATATGGAATCTCGCTTCGGTCTGTTTGGAGACAATGTTAGTTTTGGTGCAAGATAGGTGCATTGTTTGTGCCTAATGCACCATAGACTGAGAAACCATTTTGACACACCTGTTTGTACTCCTAGATGAAGAGGCTCAAGTGGATGCTCGGTTCGGTCTGTTTGGAGATAGTGCTAATCTTGATGCAAGATAGGTGCACGCTTTGCATGGAACATACCATACGCTTGGAAATCAATTTGGATGCACCCGATGGAACTCCTTGATGACGTGTGTCATATAGAATCTTGCTTTGGTCTGTTTAGAAACAGTGTTAGTTTTGGTGCAAGATATGTGCATGGTTTGCGCCTAATGCACCATAGTCTAAGAAACCATTTTGGAAGCACCTGTTGGTACTTCGATGAATAGGCTCAATTGGAAGCTCGGTTTAATCTGTTTGGAGAAAGTGCTAATCTTAAGATAGGTGCATGATTTGCAAGGAACATATCATATGCTTAGAAATCCATTTGGACGCACCCAATGGAACTCCAAGACGACGTGTGTCATATGGAATATCGCTTTGGTCTGGTCAGAAACATTGTATGTTTCGGTGCAAGATATGTGCATGGTTTGCGCCTAATGCACCATAGTCTAAGAACCATTTTGGAAGCACTAATTGGTACTCCTGGGTGAAGAGGCTCAAGTGGAAGCTTGGTTTGATCTGTTTTGAGATAGTGCTAATCTTGATGCAAGATAGGTGCATGATTTGCAAGAAACATACCATATGCTTAGAAATCAATTTGGACGCACCCAATGGAACTCCTTGATGACGTGTGTCATATGGAATCTTGCTTCGATCTGTTTGTAGACATTGTTAGTTTTGATGCAAGATAGTTGCACAGTTTGCGCCTAATGCACCATATTCTAAGAAACCATTTTGGACTCACTATTTGGTACTCCTGGGTGAAGAGGCTTAAGTGGAAGCTTGGTTTGGTTAGTTTGGAGATAGTGCTAATCCTTATGCAAGGTAGGTGCATGGTTTGCATGGAACATAAAATATGCTTGGAAATCAATTTGGATGCACCCGATGGAACTCCTTGATGACGTGTGTTATATGGAATCTTGCTTCGGTCCATTTGGAGACATTGTTAGTTTCGATGCAAGATAGGTGCATAGTTTGCACCTAATGCGCCATAGTCTAAGAAACCATTTTGGACGCACTTGTTGGTACTCCTAGGTGAAGGGGCTCAAGTGGATGCTCGGTTCGGTCTGTTTGGAGATAGTGCTAATCTTGATGCAAGATAGGTGCACGGTTTGCATGGAACATACCAAATGCTTGGAAATCAATCTGGACGAACATGATGGAACTCCTAGATGACATCGGTCAGTTTGGAGATAGTGTTAGTTTCAGTGCAAGATAGGTGCAAGGTTTGCACATAATGCAGCATAGGCTAAGAAACCATTTTGGATGCACCCGATGGTACACCTAGGTAAAAGGCTCAAGTGAAAGCTCGGTTTGGTCTATTTGGAGATAGTGCTAATCTTGATGCAAGATAGATGCACGGACGGCATGGAACGTACCATATGCTTAGAAATTAATTTGGACACACCCGATAGAACTCCTTGATGACGTGTGTCATATGGAATCTCGCTTTGGTGTGCTTAGTGACAGTATTAGTTTCGGTGCAAGATATGTGCACGGTTTGCGCCTAATGCACCAAAGCCTAAGAAACCATTTTGTAAGCACCTGTTGGTACTCCTAGGTGAAGAGGCCCAAGTGGAGCCTCGGTTCGGTCTGTTTAGAGATAGTGCTAATCTTGATGCATGATAGGTGCATGATTTGCATGGAACATACCATATGCTCAGAAATCAATTTGGACGCACCAGATGGAACTCTTAGAAGACATGTGTCATATGGAATCTCACTTCGGTCCGTTTTGAGACAGTGTGAGTTTCGGCACAAGATAGGTGCACGGTTTGCACCTAATGCACCATAGGATAAGAAACCATTTTGGACGCACCCGATGGTACTCCTAGGTCAAGGTGCCCAAGTGAAAGCTTGGTTTGGTCTGTTTGGAGATAGTGCTAATCTTGATGCAAGATAGATGCATGGTTTGCATGGAACATACGATATGCTCAGAAATCAATTAGGACTCACCTGATATACCTCCTTCATGATGTGTGTCATATGGAATCTTGCTTCGGTTCGTTTAGAGACAGTGTTAGTTTTGGTAGAAGGTATGTGCACGGTTTACGCGTAATGCACCATAGGCTAAGAAACCATTTTAGACGCACTCGATGGTACTCGTAGTTGAAGAGGCTCAAGTGGAGGCTCGATTTGGTCTGTTCAGATATAGTGCAAATCTTGATGTAAGATAGTTGCACAGTTTGCATGGAACGTACCATATGTTAAGAAATCAATTTGGCCGCACCCAATGGAACTCCTTGATGACGTGTGTCATATGGAATCTCGCTTCGGTCTGTTTGGAGACAATGTTAGTTTCGGTGCAAGATAGGTGCATAGTTTGTGCCTAATGCACCGTAGTCTAAGAAACCAATTTTGACGCACCTTGTCGGTGTTTTACCCCTAGGGGGGTCACACCAATGAGTAAACTTGTGTGCGTGTTCCCTTTCCCAAATGGTGATGCAAGAAATACACAGAGATTTGTCCTGGTTCGGGCAAGAGAAGGCCCTACGTCCAGCGGGTGGGGGATGTTTTCTATTATCTTGCACCTAAGTGCTTGTACAGGGGCGAATACCGGTATTGTGGTGGATTCTAAGTCCTAGGTGGAGGCGATGTATGGTTGTTCTTCTACGTATGTTGTGTCTTTCATCCTTTCCTATGCCTCCTCTTTTATAGTTCCAAGGGGAGACCTAGGTTACATGGCGTAGGTGATAGAGTAGGGGTCGATAGGGGCATGGTGCGCTGACCTACTCGAGGCTTCCGTACCGGCGTGGCCTCGAGCTGTCTTGTTACTTGGTACTTTGGTGATGATTGCGCATGCTTCTGCATTCGACTCCTGTGCGTTGCCTTGGATTGGCTTAACCGTGGGCACGCCTGTACATCGTGGCTGCAGTCGCGTCCAGAGTGGTTGAGGTGCTGTCTTTCACCGCCTGACTCTTCTTTTGGAAGGAACGTGTTCGCTCGAGGGTCCGACGCCATGCAAGGCCTTGCTGATTGGTGCGCTAACTTTGGGCGCCTCGAGGGGGGTCGTGGTGTGACGTCCCGACTGTCTCACTGTGCTCGGCCGTACTCTAGCTCATCTGGGGGACAAAGCTACAAAAAGGGGGATTGGACAGGTGCTTGCTCCCAGTCACATTTCCCGTGACTGTCGGGTTAGGTGAGAACACGGCAGGCGCATTAAATGTCCTGGTTCCTGTACCCGCGTTAGGCGGCGGACGGCATCCTTGCGCTCGAGGCCTGTCGATTCGTTCGAGCCGCTTCCGTATTCGACGGTCGCTGTCTAGTCGAGCCTCTATCGATTCGCCCGACCCTTTTTTCGTGTTCGAGGCTATGGTTGGCATCGCGCTTTGGTAGTCGCGTGTGCGAGCGGGGGCGTTGAGTCAGGGGCCTCGATTTGCGTACGGGTCCTCTCGTTATGAGCATTGGTTGGGGTACCCCTTATTGACACCCTCGATAGTAGCCCCTGAGTCTCTACTCGAGCGCTTGCGCTCGAGTAGAGGCTCTTTCGTCGGTCGAGTTTCCATGGGGTCATGCGAGCGACCCCCGCGGGGGTAACTCCCGAGCCCTTGGAGGAGTCTTGACTCCTTCAAGGGTTATGTTGCTTTTTCTAATGGAAGCGCTCTCGATCTCCCCCTTCTCCGAAAGTCGTTCGCCATGGAAGAGGGGCTTTGAGCCTCGATTGGCTGGTTTCGCATTGGAGTCATGACGTACTCCTGGCGGAGCGAGAGTCACCTACCCCAGGTCGAGCTCCTATCGAGTAATCCAAGTGAGAACCTGTGCCCCGTTCGAGCCGAGAACCTGTGTCAGCTATAGCCTGGAGGCATTCTCATAAAGCGGGGTCAACGCGATCGGGGTTACTGGTCTCGTTCGATAGAGTCCAGCGGCTCGCTGCCTCCCTCCATGGGGATTCCTCTCGACCCTCTTGCCCTTGCCTTGGACATCCCCAGCGAGTTCTCGAGGCAGGCCTCGTTTTTGACCTCTCGCTGGGCATCCCTGACTCTAGTACTCGAGGACGACCGTCAACGCATTCAGCGGGCCAGTCTGCGATCCCTCAAGATTTTTATCGTGACACGTACGTACCTTATCTTACAGGGGAAGGAAGGGCCGCGGCGGTTCACTTTCCTGCCCGTTGGGCGCGCCTTTTTAGGCGGGAGCCGTTGCAGCACTGTGTCGTCGTGGAATTCGTAGCGCCCTGTCAGTGAGAGCAATCATGACCGTTAGGCGGCGCATTTACTAGGGAGGTTACCGTATTAGCCGGATCTGCCTGTTGGAGGTTGGCCATCTATAAATATTGTCGGGTCTCTCAGCCATTACTCCTTCCGCCTTCCGCCATCGTTCTTGCCCTTGCTTCCCTTGCCATCTTCACGCGCGCGTGCACCCTCGAGCACATAGCAGCGGAGCCGCCTTCCTTCATCCCTCAAAATGCCGGTGAGGCTTGTTGCCGCCGATGACTGGCGCCCATTGTCGATGACGGAGCACCGGCTGCTGGAGCTTGAGAAGGAGGGACTCCTGCGCCCCCACGTTTCCTCGTCGCGGCCGGAGTGGATCGCACCGGCGGCGGACCACCGGGAGCCGAGACCGCCCAAGGGGTACGTGGTCTCCTTGGCCAAGTTCCATCGCCACGGCCTCGGTTCTCCTCCAAGCCGCTTCATGTGGGCGCTCTGCCACCATTACGGTGTGGAGCTCCAGCATTTCTCGCCGAACGCCATCACCACCACGGCGATTTTTGCTGCGGTGTGTGAAGGCTATCTGGGGATGATGCCACACTGGGACCTGTGGCTTCACCTGTACCGGGGCGAGCTCTTCCATGCCCCTAGTAGGGCTACAGGGGTGAGGAAACCGGTGCGGGCCGGCTGCCTCAACCTGGTGCAAAAGACTAGCAAGGCAGAGGAGCCTCGAGAGTACATTCCGGTGGGGCTGACGTCGAACCACGCCTAGTGGGACTCCCAGTGGTTCTATGTGCGAAACGACGACGACCTCTTCCCCGACTACATCGGGCGCTTGATCTCGGAGCGTCCGGACCACTAGAACTACGACATCGTCAAGACCCTCCAGTCGCGGCTCCGCCCCATCCTCGACGCCCTGAAGAAGCTGTGCGAGGAAGGTCTGACCGCCGTGTTCGTCCTTTCAGCTGTCCACCATCGACGGGTACTCCCATTGATGTATCGACCGCTGAGGATGGACGAGATGGGTCCCGGCGTTTCGTCTCACGACCTCGAGGCATGCCGGATGTCCAACGAGGCGCCCGCGGACGACGAGGTCACCGCCAAAGTCAGGGCGGCCGTCGCAGGCGATTTTTAGCCTGAGCGCGTCAATGGCTTCCCCATGAGACCTGACGAGGGGTCGATCGACCTGGTAAGTCCTTCCTCTTGCCGTCGCTCAATTCTTGGGTTTTTCGATCCTCCTTAGGACTTACTCGTGCCTGTACAGGGACCAATTGACGCTCAGTCCTCGAGGCCTCCGGTAATGGAGGATGACGTCGATCGCGATAGGAGACGCGAGTCCGCGGAGAAACAAAAGTCCGCAAAGGACTTAGAAAAGAAGAAGGAGAAGAAAAAGAATCTCGAGCGACAAGTGCTCGAGAAACGCCGTGCGAAATCGAGGCAAAAGGGGGAGTCCGAGGAGGAATCTCGTAATGAGGACGACGGCAATGAGGGCGACGACGATAGCGACGACTCCGAGGGGATGGCGGCTCGTTTCGACAGAATCCTCGAGGGCCCGCCGCAAGCCGACGTCGACGTCCCGCGGACAGGAGCTCCTAAGAGGGCGTCGGGCGGGTCCCACGACAGTCAGCAGAGGGAGTCCTCACCACGCCGTTCTCGTGCCGACACTCCTCCTGTGCCCGCGCAGGGTTGTGCCGTTTCTCAGCCGCAACCTCCTCCCGCGTATGGGGCGGGCCACCGGGTTAAGTCTATGGCGATGGGGCCATTGAGCCACGGCCGTGCCGCCGTGGCGGCCTCAAGCCAGAGGGAAGGAGGTCGTGGCAGCTCCAGCCCCGGTGCTCGCCAGGCGGGAGATGTCGAGCCGAGGCCTACGCCTGCTTAGGAGAAGCCCGGGGTCTCGACGTGGGGCGGCTCGAGGCTAGTTGGTCGAGGGACTGGCAGGCGGGTCGTTCTTCCTATGGGGTAAGGGTTTTACGTTGCGATTCTTGTTTTCCGATGTCTTGCGCCCTCTCTGGTTTCGGCTTTTCTTATGTTATTCCCCATTTCCTTAGGTTGAAGCGGCCGCTAGAACAGGCCTAACCCTCGATGGCCAAGAAGCTAAAGGTGGGGGCGGTTACTAGAGGCTCAGGTTAGTGATTTATTCTTCTTCCCGTAGTACTGGAGTTGAGCCATCCCTGTGTCGAACTCCTTTGTGACTAACGTATTGTCTTTGGACGCACTCAGGTTCCTCCGATCCTCGACCGTCGACGGATGTTGAAGGAACCCCGCCTCGTCCGTCAGAGGGGGCGACGTTTCTAACACTGCCCCGTTGTCACCAAGGCGGGTCGAGAGGCCTCATCTTCAAGAGCAGGAGGGAGCCCCCAAGCCTCCTCAGCCTGGGGGCGTGCGGGGCCCCATCACCATCAACGACAGATCCGGTGGTGATCGACTCTCGAAGGATGCCCGCACCGCGGATGAAGAGGTCGAGGTCTCTCCTGTCGCGAAATGGATGCCTTGGCCCATCGAGCTTCACTCCGTCGAGGAGAGGAGGAAGAAAGAAGAAGAAGAGCGTAAGGGAGGGGAGGAAGAAGAAGAAAAACAACAGCGATGGCAACAGGGAGAGCGGCTCGAGGAGCAGTTGGAGCAATGCCGGCAGCAAGAGCTGCTGGAGCTTCAGAGGCAGCAGAAGCTGTGGAGTTAGCAGCTGGAAGAGCTGCTCGAACAGCCACCACAAAGCCCGCGCCAGCCAGTATTGCCATCGCCGCAAGGGCCCGAGACCAGAGAGGAAGGACTACGGATCTATGATCCGCCGACCCCTGCGTGGCTCCGTCCAGGGGGGCCAGCCTCTATTCTGGCTGAACCTGGGCGGAAGGATGGCGTCGTGGCCATCGTGTGTGCTATGCGCACGCCGGCGGACCCCCAATCCGAAATCAAGGGCTCCCTCTATGGCATCGATGGGATCGCCCTGGGGTTCCTTCGAGATCGGCGGCCGTGGGAGGAACCCAATGCCGAGGACGGGGACGACGCTGGCACTTCTGGCGGTGGTGACGCCAATGAGACCGGGACTTGGGGGTCGGTGCATGACGACAGGCGGTTCCCTTCTCTTATCGACATATTCCTACGCCACGGAGGTTCGCTCGAGACCGTTCAAGAGCTTATCCGAGGCGTCAAGGCATGTACAGAGGAGGAGATGGAGAACTGGGGCCCCAGTCGGATTCATCTTCGAGCCTCCATCGACCCAGAGGAGCCCAACATCATGAAAGATGACCGGAAAGAGGCCAAAAAGTGGGAGCATCTCGAGGAGCTCCGGCTTTGGATGAAGCACGTGATGGGCCTAATGTCGGATATTGTCAACAACGGGCTCGGCTGAGCTTTCTCTGTAAGTATTTTCGGTCCTTAGCTATCTGGGTATTTGGTCTTGTATTCTTATTGTTTAGCTACTTGCTGCAGGACCTGAAGGAGACCCCCGCCTAAAGTCGGGTTTTATTCACGCGACAAGAGGCGGTTGGGAACAGCTCCCTCTTCTCAAGGACCAACTCCTGGAGTCGCAGGAGAAGCTTCTCTAGGCCTACAAGGACCTTATGGCAGGTGAGGAGGAGAGGAAGGAGAGGAAGGCTGCGCTGGCCAAGGCTCGGGAGGCCTCGGAGAAGGAAATAGAAGAGGCCGTGCAGCTGAGGGCGCGGACCACGTCGGCTGAGGAGACTGCGTCCAAGGCCCGGGAAGAGGCCGCGTATTACAAAGATGCGGTCGCTGAGCTCGATAAGGAGATGAGCCTTGTCAAGTCGGAACTTGCCTCTGCCCAGGAGGCCTATCGAGAGATAAAGGAGGAGTGCGTGAAGAGCGAGATCGCTCGGAGCACCGCGGAGGAGGCTGGGAAGAAGGCCCGTGAGGACCTCGAGGCAGAGCGAGCTCGCTCTCGCAGCCTTTCTAACAATGTCGATCGCTTGAAGAGAGCGCTGCTGGAGAAGGAGGGAGCCGTCTTACAAGCGAGTAAGATGATCGAGGACTTGCGGGCCGCAAACACTGATCTGGCTCGTTCTTATAAGGAGATCAAGAGGGCCAACACTGATTTAGTCGGTGAGAACACGGCCCTCAAAGAAAGGATCTGTGGTAGGTTTCTTTATACTTGCGTGTTTCTTTTGCAAGGTATATCCTTTATGTTGCTTAACTTTCTTGTGTCGGTGTTTGTAGGGCTTAAGGATGATCTCCTGGCCACCCAAGTTGAGGCCCGTTCCACCAAGGCTCAGCTCAAGGGGGAGGTAGCTTTGAATGGTCGACTAAGGACTGCGATAAGCGACCTTTCGGCCTCCTGGGAGCTCGAGCCTGTGGATGACTCGAGGGAGGTTGCTCGAGGCGATGCGCTGGTCGACTAGCTGTGCTACTTAGGTTCTACGCTGAGGGATCGGGTGCGGGACACCCTTCATACCGGGGTGAAGCGAGTGAGGATCGGGTGCGGGACGCCCTTCATCCCGCACCAGGTCCTTGCAGGCGGTGCCTGAGACAAAGGCCAGAATGACATCGTGGTCGGGGATGTGCGGGAGCTCAGTGCGCTGCTTTGAGAAGCATCGAGCATACTCTCAGAGAGTTTCTCTTGATTTTTGCTTGCACTTGCTGAGGTCCCATGAATTGCCAGGACGTATGTAGGTTCCTTTAAAGTTGCCCTCGAACACCCTGACCAAATCGGTCCAGTCGTGGATCTGGTTGGCAGGGAGTTCCTCGAGCCATCTGCGAGCGGTGTCGGATAGAAAAAGCGGTAACTGGCGGATGATGGCTCGATTGTGTCCTCGAGCGCCTCCTAACTGGCATGCTAGCCAAAAGTCTACTAGCCACAGCTCTGGCTTGGTTTCGCTGTTGCGATGCTGGTCGGGGATCGAAACGGACTGGGCAACGGCGTGCTGCGGATTGCTCTGCTGAAAACTCGAGGGCCTAATGGCTTTGGAGCCATTCGGTCCTTGTCACTGTTGTATCGTCCACCGCGGTGGGCGCTATAGCCTCGCTCCTCTGCATCCCCATGCCGGCGGCGGCGATACTCATTGATGTCATGTCGAGCGTCATGTCGCCATTGATTATCGACGAGGCGCTCTTGGAAGGGCACAGTCTTTCTTCCTCGAGGGGGTGGTCCTTGATGGACCGACACTTCCTTCTCATCTCGGGCTGGCTCGACGTGTTTCTCTGTGGCTGCCCCTCGACGCCGAGAAGCCGAGCTTTCGGCTTGTTGGGCTGCCGCCACTTGGAGCAGAGTCTGCACCTTGTCTCGAATGCACCGCGCCTGGGAGTTGGAAGGTTCAGGCATGCTACGCAATAGCATGGTTGCTGCCATGACATTCTGGCCCGCTCGTGGGAAGCGGCTGACAGGTGGCTCTGGCTCCTCGTCCCCGACGATTTGACGGTACACCTCTCGAGCGCGACCGCGCGCGCCTTTGGCGTGCGGGTGCGGTTGGTCTCGCTCGAGGGCCTGCTCGAGCTGAGCAAGGCGCTCGCGGTCTTCGTCGAGCTTGGCTTTGAGCTCCCGTAATTGTGCGAGCTGCGCAGCTTTGTCGTCCTACGCCGGAGGGTCGACCCGCCCATCGTTCCCAGGTGTCCTGGGATCTTCTCTTGCTACGGGGGCTCGGCCACCGGCAACGGCATCTTGCGTTTCATCAGTGGTGCCACTTCACCATCGATGTTGTAGCATTCCCTTGTAGGGTCGTAACTATCAGATTCGGAGTCGGGGTCTGGTTCTGCGGCGTAGAAACACCCACGCCCCTCCTCCGCCATCCGCTGTCTGAGCGAGGTGATGGTATATCGCCTAGGTCCTAGACGTTGGAGGCTCCGCACCTGGGAAAATTCCGGCAGTTCAGCTGCTCGCTGTTGTGCCTCGGCGTCGCTCGGGAGGACCATTGGTCTTTCCACATACGTCTGGGCGTCCGGGCATATCGTTCTGGCTAGGGACGCTGTGGCATTGTCCAGACCGAATGGTGTGTTCCCCTAGAGGCGAACAATCCGTGCGGTAGCAGCGTTGTCGAGGGGGAGAGCACGCGAGTCGCGTCATCTCCCAACGTTGTTGCGGGGCTGTCCAGACGCCGGGCCGCCGTATTTGTAGCCTCGGCGTGCGGGGCTGCCGGCTGCTGCGCCACCGCTCGCTTGGCATAGGTTGATGACCGCGACGCAGCAGAAGGGTGGTGACGGTGCTGTCCACGCCTCTTCTTGGGCGGGGAGGCGTGGTGGCGAGGCCGTCTTGGGGCCTTCGATTGTGCTGGTGCAACGCTAGTTCCTCCTGGTCCTTTGACCGAGAGCAGGATCATGTCGTAGCCGGTACCGGTGGACATGAACTCGAGGCTCCCAAACCAAATCACCGTGGAGCGCGGGATCGGCGAAATGAGAGTGGCCATTCTAGAATGAGATGGGGAGTCGGTGAAAAACACGCAGGACCCCTACCTGGTGCGCCAACTGTCGGTGTTTTACCTCTAGGAGGTCACACCAACGAGTAAACTTGTGTGCATGTTCCCTTTCCCAGATGATGATGCAAGAAATACACACAGATTTATCCTGGTTCGGGCAAGAGAAGGCCCTACGTCCAGCGGGAGGGATGTTTTCTATTATCTTGCACCTAAGTGCTTGTACAGGGGTGAATACAAGTCGGTATTGTGGTGGATTCTAAGTCCTAGGTAGAGGTGATGTATGGTTGTTCTTCTCCGTATGTCCTGTCTTTCATCCTTTCCTATGCCTCCCCTTTTATAGTTCCAAGGGGAGACCTAGGTTACATGGCGTAGGTGATAGAGTAGGGGTCGATAGGGGCGTGGTGCGCTGACCTACTCGAGGCTTCCGTGCCGGCGTGGCCTCGAGCTGTCTTGTTACTTGGTACTTTGGTGATGATTGTGCATGCTTCTGCATTCGACTCCTGTGTGTTGCCTTGGATTGGCTTAACCGTGGGCACGCCTGTACGTCGTGGCTGCAGTCGCGTCCAGAGTGGTTGAGGTGTTGTCTTTCACCGCCTGACTCTTCTTTGGGAAGGAACGTGTTCGCTCGAGGGTCCGACGCCACGCAAGGCCGTGCTGATCGGTGCGCTGACTTTGGGCGCCTCGAGGGGGGTCGTGACGTGACGTCCCGTCTGTCTCACTGTGCTCGGCCGTACTCTGGCTCATTTGGGGGACAAAGCTGCAAAAAGGGGGATTGGATGGGTGCTTGCTCCCAGTCACATTTCCCGTGACTGTCGGGTTAGGTGAGAACACGGTAGGCGCATTAAATGCCCTGGTTTCCGTACCCACGTCAGGGCGCAGATGGCGTCCTTGCGCTCGAGCCTTTGTCGATTCACACGACCCTTTTTCTGTGTTCGAGGCTATGGTTGCATCGCGCTTTGGTAGTCGCGTGTGCGAGCGGGGGCGTCGAGTCAGGGGCCTTGATTTGCTTACGGGTCCTCTCATTATGAGCATTGGTTGGGGTACCCCTTATTGACACCCTCGACACACCTGCTTGTACTCCTAGGTAAAAGGCTCAAGTGAAAGCTCCGTTTGGTCTATTTAGAGATAGTGCTAATCTTGAGGAAAGATAGATGCACGGTCTGCATGGAACATACCATATTCTTAGAAATTATTTTGGACACACCCGATAGAACTCCTTGATGACGTGTGTCATATGGAATCTCACTTTGGTGTGCTTAGAGACAGTATTAGTTTCGGTGCAAGATATGTGCACGGTTTGCGCCTAATGCACCAAAGTCTAAGAAACCATTTTGGAAGCACCTGTTGTAACTCCTAGGTGAAGAGGCTCAAGTGGAGGCTCGGTTCGGTCTGTTTAGAGATAGTGCTAATCTTGATGCAATATAGGTGCATGATTTGCATGGAACATACCATATGCTCAGAAATCAATTTGGACGCACTAGATGGAACTCCTAGATGACATGTGTCATATGGAATCTCACTTTGGTCCGTTTAGAGAGTGTTAGTTTCGGTGCAAGATAGGTGCACGGTTTCCACCTAATGCACCATAGGATAAGAAACAATTTTGGAGGCACCTGATGGTACTCCTAGGTCAAGGGGCTCAAGGGAGAGCTCGGTTTGGTCTGTTTGGAGATAGTGCTAATCTTGATGCAAGATAGATGCACGGTTTGCATGGAACATACGATATGCTCAGAAATCAATTAGGACGCACCTGATGTAACTCCTTGATGAAGTGTGTCATATGGAATCTTGCATCGGTTCGTTTAGAGACAGTGTTAGTTTTGGTAGAAGATATGTGCACGGTTTACGCCTAATGCACCATAGGCTAAGAAACCATTTTAGACGCACCCGATGGTACTTGTAGTTGAAGAGGCTCAAGCGGAGGCTCGATTTTGTCTATTCGGATATAGTGCTAATCTTGATGCAAGATAGTTGCACATTTTGCATGGAACGTACCATATGTTAATAAATCAATTTAGACACACCTAATGGAACTCGTAGATGACGTATGTCATATGGAATCTCGCTTCGGTCTGTATGGAGACAATGTTAGTTTTGATGGAAGATAGGTGCATAGTTTGTGCCTAATGCACCAAAGTCTAAGAATCCATTTTTGACGCACCTGTTTGTACTCCTAGATGAAGAGGCTGAAGTGGAAGCTCGGTTCGGTCTATTTAGAGATAGTGCTAATGTTGATGCAAGATAGGTGCACGGTTTGCATGGAACATAACATATGCTTGGAATTCAATTTGGATGCACCCGATGGAACTCCTTGATGACGTGTGCCATATGGAATCTCGCTTTGGTCTGTTTAGAAATAGTGTTAGTTTCGATGCAAGATACGTGCATGGTTTGCGCCTAATGCACCATAGTCTAAGAAACCATTTTGGAAGCACCTGTAGGTACTTCGGTGAAGAGGCTCAAGTGGAAGCTCGGTTTGATCTGTTTGGAGATAGTGCTAATCTTGATGCAAGATAGGTGCATGATTTGCATGGAACATACCATATGCTTAGAAATCAATTTGGACGCACCCAATGGAACTCCTTGATGACGTGTGTCATATGGAATCTCGCTTCGGTACATTTGGAGACATTGTTAGTTTTAGTGCAAGATAGGTGCACAGTTTGCACCTAATGCACCATAGTCTATGAAACCATTTTGGACGCACTTGTTGGTACTCCTAGGTGAAGGGGCTCAAGTGGATGCTAGCCGGTTCGGTCTATTTGGAGATAGTGCTAATCTTGATCCAAGATAGGTGCACGGTTTTCATGGGAACATACCAAATGCTTGGAAATCAATCTAGACACACACGATGGAACTCCTAGATGACATGTGTCATACGAAATCTTGCTTCGGTCTGTTTGGAGACAGTGTTAGTTTTGGTGCAAGATAGGTGCAAGGTTTGCACATAATGCAGCATAGGCTAAGAAACCATTTTGGACGCATCCGATGGTACTCCTAGGTAAAAGGCTCAAGTGAAAGCTCAGTTTGGTCTATTTGGAGATAGTGCTAATCTTGATGCAAGATAGATGCACGGTCTGCATGGAACGTACCATATTCTTAGAAATTAATTTGGACACACCCGATAGAACTCCTTGATGACGTGTGTCATATGGAATCTCGCTTTGGTGTGCTTAGAGACAGTATTAGTTTCGGTACAAGATATGTGCATGGTTTGCGCCTAATGCACCAAATTCTAAGAAACTATTTTGGAAGCACCTGTTGTAACTCCTAGGTGAAGAGGCTCAAGTGGAGGCTCGGTTCGGTCTGTTTAGAGATAGTGCTAATCTTGATGCAATATAGGTGCACGATTTGCATGGAACATACCATATGCTCAGAAATCAATTGGGACGCACTAGATGGAACTCCTAGATGACATGTGTCATATGGAATCTCACTTCGGTCTGTTTAGAGAGTGTTAGTTTCGGTGCAAGATAGGTGCACGGTTTCCACCTAATGCACCATAGGATAAGAAACAATTTTGGAGGCACCTGATGGTACTCCTAGGTCAAGGGGCTCAAGTGAGAGCTCGGTTTGGTCTATTTGGAGATAGTGCTAATCTTGATGCAAGATAGATGCACGGTTTGCATGGAACATACGATATGCTCAGAAATCAATTAGGACGCACCTGATGTAACTCCTTGATGATGTGTGTCATATGGAATCTTCCTTCGGTTCGTTTAGAGACTGTGTTAGTTTTGGTAGAAGATATGCGCACGGTTTACGCCTAATGCACCATAGGCTAAGAAACCATTTTAGACGCACCCGATGGTACTCGTAGTTGAAGAGGCTCAAGTGGAGGCTCAATTTGGTCTGTTCAGATATAGTGGTAATCTTGATGCAAGATAGTTGCACAGTTTGCATGGAACATACCATATGTTATGAAATCAATTTGGACGCACCCAATGGAACTCTTAGATGACGTGTCATATGGAATCTCGCTTCGGTCTGTTTGGAGACAATGTTAGTTTTGGTGCAAGATAGGTGCATAATTTGTGCCTAATGCACCATAGTCTAAGAAACCATTTTTGACACACCTGTTTGTACTCCTAGATGAAGAGGCTGAAGTGGAAGCTCGGTTCAGTCTGTTTGGAGATAGTGCTAAGCTTGATGCAAGATAGGTGCACAGTTTGCATGGAACATGCCATATGCTTGGAAATCAATTTGGATGCACCTGATGGAACTCCTTGACGACGTGTGTCACATGGAATCTCGCTTCGGTCCATTTAGAAACAGTGTTAGTTTTGCTGCAAGATATGTGCTTGGTTTGCGCCTAATGCACCATAGTCTAAGAAACCATTTTGGATGCACCTGTTGGTACTTCAGTGAATAGGCTCAAGTGGAATCTCGGTTTGATCTGTTTGGAGATATTGCTAATCTTGATGCAAGATAGGTGCATGATTTGCAAGGAACATTCCATATGCTTAGAAATCAATTTGGACACACCGAATGGAACTCCTAGATGACGTGTGTCATATGGAATCTTGCTTCGGTCCATTTGTAGACATTGTAAGTTTTAGTGCAAGATAGGTGCACAGTTTGCGCCTAATGCACCATAGTCAAAGAAACCATTTTGGACGCACTACTTAATACTCCTAGGTGAAGAGGCTCAAGTGGAAGCTTGGTTCGGTCTGTTTGGAGATAGTGCTAATCCTTATGCAAGGTAGGTGCATGGTTTGCATGGAAAATACCATATGCTTAGAAGTCAATTTGGATGCACCCGATGGAACTCCATGATGACATGTGTCACATGGAATCTTGCTTCGGTCTATTTGGAGACATTGTTAGTTTCGGTGCAAGATAGGTGCACAGTTTGCACCTAATGCACCATAGTCTAAGAAACCATTTTGGACGCACTTGTTGGTACTCCTAGGTGAAGGGGCTCAAGTGGATGCTCGGTTTTGTGTGTTTGGAGATAGTGATAATCTTGATGCAAGATAGGTGCATGGTTTGCATCGAACATACCAATTGCTTGGAAATCAATCTGGACGCACATGATGGAACTCCTAGATGACGTGTGCCATATGAAATCTTGCTTCAATCTGTTTGGAGAGAGTGTTAGTTTCGGTGCAAGATAGGTGCAAGGTTTGCACATAATGTAGCATGGGCTAAGAAACCATTTTGGACACACACGATGGTACTCCAAGGTAAAAGGCTCAAGTGAAAGCTCAGTTTGGTCTATTTGGAGATAGTGCTAATCTTGATGCAAGATAGATGCACGGTCTGCATGGAACGTACCATATGCTTAGAAATTAATTTGGACACACCTGATAGAATTCCTTGATGACGTGTGTCAGATGGAATCTCGCATTGGTGTGCTTAGAGACAGTATTAGTTTCGGTGCAAGATATGTGCACGGTTTGCAAGGAACATACCAAATGCTTGGAAATCAATCTAGACGCAGACGATGGAACTCCTAGATGACGTGTGTCATACGAAATCTTGCTTCGGTCTGTTTGGAAACAGTGTTAGTTTTGGTGCAAGGTTTGCACATAATGCAGCATAGGCTAAAAACCCATTTTGTACGCACCCGATGGTACTCCTAGATAAAGGGCTCAAGTGAAAGATCGGTTTGGTCTATTTGGAGATAGTGCTAATCTTGATGCAAGATAGATGCACGGTCCGCATGGAACGTACCAAATGCTTAGAAATTAATTTGGACACACCCGATAGAACTCCTTGATGATGTGTGTCACATAGAATCTTGCATTGGTGTGCTTAGAGACAATATAGTTTCGGTGCAAGATATGTGCACGGTTTGCGTCTAATGCACCAAAGTCTAAGAAACCATTTTGGAAGCACCTGTTGATACTCCTAGGTGAGAGGTTCAAGTGGAGGCTCGGTTCGGTCTGTGTTAGAGATAGTGCTAATCTTGATGCAAGATAGGTGCACGGTTTGCATGGAACGTACCATATGCTTGGAAATCAATTTGGATGCAACTGATGGAGCTCCTTGATGACGTGTGTCATATGGAATCTCGCTTTGGTCTGTTTAGAAACAGTATTAGTTTTTGTGCAAGATATGTGCATGGTTTGCGCCTAATGCACCATAGTCTAAGAAACCATTTTGGATGCACCTATTGGTACTTCGGTGAAGATGCTCAAGTGGAAGCT
Source organism: Sorghum bicolor (assembly GCF_000003195.3). Lineage (NCBI taxonomy): Eukaryota > Viridiplantae > Streptophyta > Magnoliopsida > Poales > Poaceae > Sorghum > Sorghum bicolor. Next base: position 67,531 of record NW_018396402.1, read on the forward strand.
CGGTTTGATCTATTTGGAGATAGTGCTAATCTTGATGCAAGATAGATGCACGGTTTGCATGGAAAATGTGATATGCTCAGAAATCAAATAGGACGCACCTGATATAACTCCTTGATGATGTGCGTCATATGGAATCTTGCTTCGGTTTGTTTAGAGACAATGTTAGTTTTGGTAGAAGATATGTGCACAGTTTACGCCTAATGCACCATAGGCTAAGAAACCATTTTAGACGCACCCGATGGTACTCGTAGTTGAAGAGGCTCAAGTGGAGGCTCAATTTGGTCTGTTTAGATAGAGTGCTAATCTTGATGCAAGATAGTTGCACAGTTTGCATGGAACATACCATATGTTAAGAAATCAATTTGGACGCACCCAATGGAACTCCTAGATGACATGTCATATAGAATCTCGTTGCGGTCTGTTTGGAGATAATGTTAGTTATGGTGCAAGATAGGTGCATAGTTTGAGCCTAATGCACCATAGCCTAAGAAACCATTTTTAACGCACCTGTTTGTACTCCTAGATAAAGAGGCTCAAGTGGAAGCTCGGTTCGGTCTGTTTGGAGATAGTGCTAATCTTGATGCAAGATAGGTGCACGGTATGCATGGAACATACCATATGCTTGGAAATCAATTTGGATGCACCCGATGGAACTGCTTGATGACGTGTGTCATATGGAATCTCGCTTTGGTCTGTTTAGAATCAGTGTTAGTTTTTGTGCAAGATATGTGCATGGTTTGCGCCTAATGCACCATAGTCTAAGAAACCATTTTGGATGCACCTATTGGTACTTCGGTGAAGATGCTCAAGTGGAAGCTCGGTTTGATCTATTTGGAGATAGTGCTAATCTTGATGCAAGATAGATGCACGGTTTGCATGGAACATACGATATGCTCAGAAATCAATTAGGACACACCGGATATAACTCCTTGCAAGGAACGTACCATATGCTTAGAAATCAATTTGGACGCACCCAATGGAACTCCTAGATGACGTGTGTCATATGGAATCTTGCTTCGGTCCGTTTGTAGACATTGTAAGTTTTAGTGCAAGATAGGTGCACAGTTTGCGCCTAATGCACCATAGTCTAAGAAACTATTTTAGACGCACTATTTGGTACTCCTGGGTGAAGAGGCTCAAGTGGAAGCTTGGTTCGGTCAGTTTGGAGATAGTGCTAATCCTTATGCAAGGTAGGTTCATGGTTTGCATGGAACATACCATATGCTTGGAAATCAATTTGGATCCACCCGATGGAACTCCTTGATGATGTGTGTCATATGGAATCTCGCTTCGGTCCATTTGGAGAAATTGTTAGTTTCGGTGCAAGATAGGTGCACAGTTTGCACCTAATGCACCATAGTCTAAGAAACCATTTTGGACACACTTGTTGGTACTCCTAGGTGAAGGGGCTCAAGTGGATGTTCGGTTCGGTCTGTTTGGAGATAGTGCTAATCTTGATGCAAGATAGGTGCACGGTTTGCATGGAACATACAAAATGCTTGGAAATCAATCTGGACGCACATGATGGAACCCTAGATGACGTGTGTCATACAAAATCTTGCTTCGGTCTGTTTGGAGACATTGTTAGTTTCGGTGCAAGATAGGTGCACAGTTTGCACCTAATGCACCATAGTCTAAGAAACCATTTTGGATGCACCTGTTGGTACTTCGGTGAAGAGGCTCAAATGGAAACTCGGTTTGATCTGTTTGGAGATAGTGCTAATCTTGATGCAAGATATGTGCATGATTTGCAAGGAACATACCATATGCTTAGAAAATCAATTTATATGCACCCAATGGAACTCCTAGATGACGTGTGTCATATGGAATCTTGCTTCGGTCCATTTGTAGACATTGTATGTTTTAGTGCAAGATAGGTGCAAAGTTTCGCCTAATGCACCGTAGTCTAAGAAACCATTTTGGACGCACTATTTGGTACTCCTGGGTGAAGAGGCTCAAGTGGAAGCTTGGTTTGGTTAATTCGGAGATAATGCTAATTCTTATACAAGGTAGGTGCTTGGTTTGCATGGAACATTGGAAATCAATTTGGATGCACCCGATTGAACTCCTTGATGACTTGTGTCATATGGAATCTTGCTTCGGTCCATTTGGAGACATTGTTAGTTTTGGTGTAAGATAGGTGCACAGTTTGCACCTAATGGCACCATAGTCTAAGAAACCATTTTGTATGCACTTGTTGGTACTCCTAGGTGAACGGGCTCAAGTGGATGCTCGGTTTGGTCTGTATGGAGATAGTGCTAATCTTGATCCATGATAGGTGCACGGTTTGCATGGAACATACCAAATGCTTGGAAATCAATCTGGACGCACATGATGGAACTCCTAGATGACGTGTGTCATACAAAATCTTGCTTCGGTCTGTTTGGAGATAGTGTTAGTTTCAGTGCAAGATAGGTGCTAGGTTTGTACATAATGCAGCATAGGCTAAGAAACCATTTTGGACGCACCCGATGGTACTCGTAGATAAAAGGCTCAAGTGAAAGCTCGGTTTGGTCTATTTGGAGAGAGTGCTAATCTTGATGCAAGATAGATGCACGGTCTGCATGGAACATACCATATGCTTAAAAATTAATTTGGACACACCCGATAGAACTCCTTGATGACGTGTGTCATATGGAACCTAGCTTTGGTGTGCTTAGAGACAGTATTAGTTTTGGTGCAAGATATGTGCACGGTTTGCACCTAATGCACCAAAGTCTAAGAAACCATTTTGGAAGCACCTGTTGGTACTCCTAGGTGAAGAGGCTCAAGTGGAGGCTCGGTTCGGTCTGTTTAGAGATAGTCCTAATCTTGATGCAAGAGAGGTGCACGATTTGCATGGAACATACCATATGCTCAGAAATCAATTTTGACACACCAGATGGAACTCCTAGATGACATGTGTCATATGGAATCTCACTTCTTTCCGTTTAGAGACAGCGTTAGTTTCGGTGCAAGATAGGTGCACGGTTTGCACCTAATGCACCATAGGATAAGAAACCATTTTGGACGCACCCGATGGTACTCCTAGGTCAAGGGGCTCAAGTGAAAGCTCCGTTTCGTCTGTTTGGAGATAGTGCTAATCTTGATGCAAGATAGATGCACGGTTTGCTTGGAACATATGATATGCTCAGAAATCAATTAGGACGCACCTGATATAACTCCTTGATGATGTGTTTCATTTGGAATCTTGCTTCGGTTCGTTTCTAGACTGTGTTAGTTTTGGTAGAAGATATGTGCACGGTTTACGCCTAATGCACCATAGGCTATGAAACCATTTTAGACGCACCCGATGGTACTCATAGTTGAAGAGGCTCAAGTGGAGGCTCGATTTGGTCTGTTCAGATATAGTGCTAATCTTGATGCAAGATAGTTGCACAGTTTGCATGGAACGTACCATATGTTAAGAAATCAATTTGGACGCACCCAATGGAACTCCTAGATGATGTGTGTCATATGGAATCTCGCTTCGGTCTGTTTGGAGGTAATGTTAGTTTCAGTGCAAGATAGGTGCATAGTTTGTGCCTAATGCACCATAGTCTTACCATTTTTGACGCACCTGTTTGTACTACTAGATGAAGAGGCTCAAGTGGAAGCTCGGTTCGGTCTGTTTGGAGATAGTGCTAATCTTGATGCAAGATAGGTGCACGGTATGCATGGAACATACCATATGCTTGGAAATCAATTTGGATGCACCCGGTGGAACTCCTTGATGACGTGTGTCATATGGAATCTCGCTTAGGTCTGTTTAGAAACAGTGTTAGTTTCGGTGCAAGAGATGTTGGAAGCACCTGTTGGTACTTCGGTGAAGAGGCTCAAGTGGAAACTCGGTTTTATCTGTTTGGAGATAGTGCTAATCTTGGTGCAAGATAGGTGCATGATTTGCATGGAACATACCATATGCTTAGAAATCAATTTGGACGCACCCAATGGAACTCCTAGATGACATGTGTCATATGGAATCTTGCTTCGGTCCGTTTGTAGACATTGTAAGTTTTAGTGCAAGATAGGTGCACAATTTGCGCCTAATGCTCCATAGTCTAAGAAACCATTTTAGATGCACTATTTGGTACTCTTGGGTGAAGAGGCTCAAGTGGAAGCTTGGTTCGGTCAGTTTGGAGATAGTTCTAATCCTTATGCAAGGTAGGTGCATGGTTTGCATGGGACATACCATATGCTTGGAAATCAATTTGGATGCTCCCGATGGAACTCCTTGATGATGTGTGTCATATGGAATCACGCTTTGGTCTATTTGGAGACATTGTTAGTTTCGGTGCAAGATAGGTGCCCAGTTTGCAACTAATGCACCATAGTCTAAGAAATCATTTTGGACACACTTGTTGGTACGCCTAGGTGAAGGGGCTCAAGTGGTTGCTCGGTTCGGTCTGTTTGGAGATAGTGCTAATCTTGATTCAAGATAGGTGCACGGTTTGCATGGAACATACCAAATGCTTGGAAATCAATCTGGACGCACATGATGGAACTCATAGATGACGTGTGTCATACGAAATCTTGCTTCGGTCTATTTGGAGACATTGTTAGTTTCGGTGCAAGATAGGTGCACAGTTTGCACCTAATGCACCATAGTCTAAGAAACCATTTTGGATGCACCTGTTAGTACTTCGGTGAAGAGGCTCAAGTGGAAGCTCTGTTTGATCTGCTTGGAGATAGTGCTAATCTTGATGCTAGATAGGTGCATGATTTGCAAGGAACATACCATATGATTAGAAATCAATTTGGACGCACCCAATGGAACTCCTAGATGACGTGTGTCTCCTAGATGACGTGTGTCATATGGAATCTTGCTTCGAATCCTGTTTCGGTCCATTTGTAGACATTGTAAGTTTTAGTGCAAGATAGGTGCACAGTTTGCGCCTAATGCACCATAGTCTAAGAAACCATTTTGGACGCACTATTTCGTATTCCTGGGTGAAAAGGCTCAAGTGGAAGCTTGGTTTGGTCAGTTTGGAGATAGTGCTAATCCTTATGCGAGGTAGGAGCATGGTTTGCATGGAACATTGGAAATCAATTTGAATGCAACCGATGGAACTCCTTGATGACATGTGTCATATGGAATCTCGCTTCGGTCCATTTGGAGACATTGTTAGTTTCGGTGTAAGATAGGTTCACAGTTTGCACCTAATGAACCATAGTCTAAGAAACCATTTTGTATGCATAGTTTGTACATAATGCACCATAGGCTAAGAAACCATTTTGGACGCACCCGATGGTACTCCTAGGTAAAAGGCTCAAGTGAAAGCTCAGTTTGGTCTATTTGGAGAGAGTGCTAATCTTGATGCAAGATAGATGCATGGTCTGCATGGAACGTAACATATGCTTAAAAATTAATTTGGACACACCCGATAGAACTCCTTGATGACGTGTGTCATATGGAATCTCGCTTTGGTGTGCTTAGAGACAGTATTAGTTTCGGTGCAAGATATGTGCACGGTTTGCGCCTAATGCACCAAAGTCTAAGAAACCATTTTGGAAGCACCTGTTGGTACTCCTAGGTGAAGAGGCTCAAGTGGAGGCTCGGTTTGGTCTGTTTAGAGATAGTCCTAATCTTGATGCAAGATAGGTGCACGATTTGCATGGAACATACCATATGTTCAGAAATCAATTTGGACACACCAGATGGAACTCCTAGATGACATGTGTCATATGGAATCTCAATTCCGTCCGTTTAGAGACAGTGTTAGTTTTGGTGCAAGATAGGTGCACGGTTTGCACCTAATGCACCATAGGATAAGAAACCATTTTGGACGCACCCGATGGTACTCCTAGGTCAAGGGGCTCAAGTGACAGCTCGGTTTGGTCTCTTTGGAGATAGTGGTAATCTTGATGCAAGATAGATGCACGGTTTGCATGGAACATATGATATGCTCAGAAATCAATCAGGACGCACCTGATATAACTCCTTGATGATGTGTGTCATATGGAATCTTGCTTCGGTTCGTTTAGAGACAGTGTTAGTTTTGGTAGAAGATATGTGCATGGTTTATGCCAAATGCATCATAGGCTAAGAAACCATTTTAGACGCACCTGATGGTACTCGTAGTTGAAGAGGCTCAAGTGGAGGCCTTATTTGGTCTGTTCGGATATAGTGCTAATCTTGATGCAAGATAGTTACACAGTTTGATGGAACATACCATATGTTAAGAAATCAATTTGGACGCACCCAATGGAACTCCTAGATGACGTGTGTCATATGGAATCTCGCTTTGGTCCATTTGGAGACAATGTTAGTTTCGGTGCAAGATAGGTGCATAGTTTGTGCCTAATGCACCACAGTCTAAGAAACCATTTTTGATGCACCTGTGTGTACTTCTAGATGAAGAGGCTCAAGTGGAAGCTCGGTTCGGTCTGTTTGGAGATAGTGCTTATATTGATGCAAGATAGTTGCACGGTTTGCATGGAACATACCATATGCTTAGAAATCAATTTGGATGCACCCGACGGAACTCCTTGATGACGTGTGTCTTATTGAATCTCGCTTTGGTCTGTTTAGAAATAGTGTTAGTTTCAATGCAAGATATGGGCATGGTTTGCACCTAATGCACCATAGTCTAGGAAACCATTTTGGAAGCACCTGTTGGTACTTCGGTGGAGAGGCTCCAGTGGAAGCTCGATTTGATCTGTCTCGAGATAGTGCTACTCTAGATGCAAAATAGGTGCATGATTTGCAAGGAACATACCATATGCTTAGAAATCAATTTGGACGCACCCAATGGAACTCCTAGATGACGTGTGTCATATGGAATCTTGCTTCGGTCCATTTGTAGACATTGTAAGTATTAGTGCAAGATAGGTGCACAGTTTGCGCGTAATGCACCGTAGTCTTTGAAACCATTTTTGACTCCCTATTTGGTACTCCTGGATGAAGAGGCTCAAGTGGAAGCTTGGTTCGGTCAGTTTGGAGATAATGCTAATCCTTATGCAAGGTAGGTGCATGGTTTGCATGGAACATACCATATGCTTGGAAATCAATTTGGATGCACCCGATGGGACTCCTTGATGACGTGTGTCATTTGGAATCTCGCTTTGGTCCATTTGGAGACATTGTTAGTTTCGGTGCAAGATAGGTGCACAGTTTGCACCTAATGCACCATAGTCTAAGAAATCATTTTGGACGCACCTGTTGGTACTCCTAGGTGAAGGGGCTCAAGTGGATGCTCGGTTCGGTCTGTTTGGAGATAGTGCTAATCTTGATGTAAGATAGGTGCACGGTTCGCATGGAACATACCAAATACTTGAAAATCAATCTGCACGCACATGATGGAACTCCTAGATGACGTGTGTCATATGAAATCTTGCTTCGGTCTGTTTGGAGACAGTGTTAGTTTCGGTGCAAGATAGGTGCAAGGTTTGCACATAATGCAGCCTAGGCTAAGAAACCATTTTGGACGCACCTGATGGTACTCGCTAGGTAAAAGGCTCAAGTGAAAGCTCGGTTCGGTCTGTTTAGAGATAGTGCTAATCTTGATACAAGATAGGTGCACGATTTGCATGGAACATACCATATGCTCAGAAATCAATTTGGACACACCAGATGGAACTCCTAGATGGGTGTCATATGGAATCTCAATTTCGTCCGTTTAGAGACAGTGTTAGTTTTGGTGCAAGATAGGTGCACGGTTTACACCTAATGCACCATAGGATAAGAAACCGTTTTGGACGCACCCGATGGTACTCCTAGGTCAAGGGGCTCAAGTGACAGCTCGGTTTGGTCTGTTTGGAGATAGTGCTAATCTTGATGCAAGATAGATGCACGGTTTACATGGAACATATGATATGCTCAGAAATCAATTAGGAGGCACCTGATATAACTCCTTGATGATGTGTGTCATTGGAATCTTGCTTCGGTTCGTTTAGAGACAGTGTTAGTTTTGGTAGAAGATATGTGCACGGTTTACGCCTAATGCACCATTGGCGAAGAAACCATTTTAGACGCACCCAATGGTACTCGTAGTGGAGGTTCGATTTGGTCTGTTCGGATATAGTGCTAATCTTAATTCAAGATAGTTGCATAGTTTGCATGAAACATACCATATGTTAAGAAATCAATTTGGACGCACCCAATGCAACTCCTTGACGACGTGTGTCATATGGAATCTTGCTTTGGTCTATTTGGAGACAATGTTAGTTTCGGTGCAAGATAGGTGCATAGTTTGTGCCTAATACACCATAGTCTAAGAAACCATTTTTGATGCACCTGTTTGTACTCCTAGATGAAGAGGCAAGTGGAAGCTCGGTTCGATTTGTTTGGAGATAGTGCTAATCTTGATGCAAGATAGGTGCACGGTTTGCATGGAACATACCATATGCTTGGAAATCAATTTGGATGCACCCGATGGAACTCCTTGATGACGTGTGTCATACGGAATCTCACTTTGGTTTGTTTAGAAACAGTGTTAGTTTCCGTGCAAGATATGTGCATGGTTTGCGCCTAATGCACCATAGTCTAAGAAACCATTTTGGACGCACTATTTGGTACTCCTGGGTGAAGAGGCTCAAGTGGAAGCTTGGTTCGGTCAGTTTGGAGATAGTGCTAATCCTTATGCAAGGTAGGTGCATGGTTTGTATGGAACATACCATATGGTTGGAAATCAATTTGGATGCACCCGATGGAACTCCTTGATGACGTGTGTCATATAGAATCTCACTTCAGTCCATTTGGAGACATTGTTAGTTTCAGTGCAAGATAGGTGCATAGTTTGCACCTAATGCACCATAGTCTAAGAAACCATTTTGGACGCACTTGTTGGTACTTCGGTGAAGGGGATCAAGTGGATGCTCGGTTCGGTCTGTTTGGAGATAGTGCTAATCTTGATGCAAGATAGGTGCACGGTTTGCATGGAACATACCAAATGCTTGGAAATCAATCTGGACGCACATGATGGAACCCTAGATGACGTGTGTCATACAAAATCTTGCTTCGGTCTGTTTGGGGACATTGTTAGTTTCGGTGCAAGATAGCTTGTCGAGGGTATCAGTAAGGGGTACCCTCACCGACCCACATATCGAGATTATCCGTACGCAGGTCGAAGCCCTCAATCGACGCCCTGGTCATACATGTGCGCGGTCATCGACGACCGCAGCCTCGAAGACGGAAATGGCGTCGAGCAAATCGATCAGGGGTCGAGCGCTAGCTACCGTCGAGTACAGAAGCGGGCTCGCGCAAACCGGGAGGCATCGAGCGCAAGGACGCCGCCCGCCGCCTGACATGCGCACGAGAGCCAGGGCATTTAATGCGCCTGTCGCTTTCCCACCTAACACGCTGATCACGGGAAGCGTGATAGGGAACAGGCACCCGTCCCGTCGTTCTTTTTGCAGCCTTCCCCACCAAACGACCCAGGGCGTGTCAGGACGCGGGAAACAGGGACGGAACGTCCAATCAGGACCCCCTCGAGACAACCAAAGTCAGCGCTCCGGATATCAGGACATAGCGTGGCGTCCGACCCTCGACCAGACCTAGTTCCTTCCTGGGGATGAATTGGGCATCGACTGACAATGCCACAACCATTCTGCCGGATCTGCCGCCGTGTCGTACAGGCGTGCGACTGGTGAACCAGCCCAAGACGGCGCGCAGGGCAGGTTACAGGGGCACGCGTGATCATCACCAGGCTACTAAGACGGGATGGCTCGAGGTCACGCCGGTACGGAGGCCTCGAGTAGGTCAGCGCTCCATGCTTCTATCGACCCCTACTCTGACACCTATACTTGTACCCTGGGTCTCTCTTTCGAGCTATAAAAGGAAGGACCCGGGAATAGATAGAGGACACACGCAACACTTCACCATACGCGGTAGGACTCCCATACTCCATACCACGCTTGTATTCGCCCCTGTACAAGCACTTAGGTGCAAGATAATACAAGCTTCCCTCCCCCGCTGGACGTAGGGCCTTCTCTTGCCCAAACCAGGATAAATCTCTGTGTCTTCTTGCATCACCATCTGGGAAAGGGAGCACGCATATAAATTTACTCGTTGGTGTGACCCCCCGTGGGGAAAACACCGACATAGGTGCACAGTTTGCACCTAATGCACCATAGTCTAAGAAACCATTTTGGATGCACCTGTTGGTACTTCGGTGAAGAGGCTCAAGTGGAAGCTCGGTTTGATCTGTTTGGAGATAGTGCTAATCTTGATGCAAGATAGGTGCATGATTTGCAAGGAACATACCATATGCTTAGAAAATCAATTTGTACGCACCCAATGGAACTCCTAGATGACGTGTGTCATATGGAATCTTGCTTCGGTCCATTTGTAGACATTGTAAGTTTTAGTGCAAGATAGGTGCACAGTTTGTGCCTAATTCACCATAGTCTAAGAAACCATTTTGGACGCACTATTTGGTACTCCTAGGTGAAGAGGCTCAAGTGGAAGCTTGGTATGGTCAGTTTGGAGATAGTGCTAATCCTTATGCAAGGTAGGTGCATGGTATGCATGGAACATTGGAAATCAATTTGGATGCACCCGATGGAACTCCTTGATGACGTGTGTCATATGGAATCTCGCTTCGCTTCATTTGAAGACATTGTTAGTTTTGGTGTAAGATAGGTGCACAGTTTGCACCAAATGCACCATAGTCTAAGAAACCATTTTGTATGCACTTGTTGGTACTCCTAGGTGAAGGGGCTCAAGCGGATGCTCGATTTGGTCTATTTGGAGATAGTGCTAATCTTGATCCATGATAGGTGCACGGTTTGCATGGAACACACCAAATGCTTGGAAATCAATCTGGACGCACATGATGGAACTCCCAGATGACGTGTGTCATACGAAATCTCACTTCGGTCTATTTGGAGACAGTGTTAGTTTCGGTGCAAGATAGGTGCAAGGTTTGTACATAATGCAGCATAGGCTAAGAAACCATTTTGGACGCACCCGATGGTACTCGTAGGTAAAAGGCTCAAGTGAAAGCTCGGTTTGGTCTATTTCGAGAGAGTGCTAATCTTGATGCAAGATAGATGTACGGTCTGCATGGAACATACCATATGCTTAAAAATTAATTTGGACACACCCGATAGAACTCCTTGATGACGTGTGTCATATGGAATCTCGCTTTAGTGTGTTTACAGACAGTATTAGTTTTGGTGCAAGATATGTGCACGGTTTGCGCCTAATGCACCAAAGTCTAAGAAACCATTTTGGAAGTTGGTACTCCTAGGTGAAGAGGCTCAAGTGCAGGCTCGGTTTGGTCTGTTTAGAGATAGTCCTAATCTTGATGCAAGATAGTTGCACGATTTGCATGGAACATACCATATGCTCAGAAATCAATTTGGACACACCAGATGGAACTCCTAGATGACATGTGTCATATGGAATCTCACTTCAGTCCGTTTAGAAATAGCGTTAGTTTCGGTGCAAGATAGGTGTACGGTTTGCACCTAATGCACCATAGGATAAGAAACCATTTTGGACGCACCCGATGGTACTCCTAGGTCAAGGGGCTCAAGTGAAAGCTCCGTTTCGTCTGTTTAGAGATAGTGCTAATCTTGATGCAAGATAGATGCACGGTTTGCATGGAACATATGATATGCTCATAAATCAATTTCAACGCACCTGATATAACTCCTTGATGATGTGTGTCATATGGAATCTTGCTTCAGTTCGTTTCTAGACAGTGTTAGTTTTGGTAGAAGATATGTGCACGGTTTACGCCTAATGCACCATAGGCTATGAAACCATTTTATACGCACCTGATGGTACTCATAGTTGAAGAGGCTCAAGTGGAGGCTCGATTTGGTCTGTTCAGATATAGTGCTAATCTTGATGCAAGATAGTTGCACAGTTTGCATGGAACGTACCATATGTTAAGAAATCAATTTGGATGCACCGAATGGAACTCCTAGATGATGTGTGTCATATGGAATCTTGCTTCGGTCTATTTGGAGATAATGTTAGTTTCGGTGCAACAAAGGTGCATAGTTTGTGCCTAATGCACCATAGTCGAAGAAACCATTTTTGACGCACCTGTTTGTACTCCTAGATGAAGAGGCTCAAGTGGAAGCTCGGTTCGGTCTGTTTGGAGATAGTGCTAATCTTGATGCAAGATAGGTGCACGGTATGCATGGAACATACCATATGCTTGGAAATCAATTTGGATGCACCCGAAGGAACTCCTTGATGACGTGTGTCATATGGAATCTCGCTTTGGTCTGTTTAGAAACAGTATTAGTTTCTGTGCAAGATATGTGCATGGTTTGCGCCTAATGCACCATAGTCTAAGAAACCATTTTGGATGCACCTGTTGGTACTTCGGTGAAGAGGCTCAAGTGGAAGCTCGGTTTGATCTGTTTGGAGATAGTGCTAATCTTGATGCAAGATAAGTGCATGATTTGCAAGGAACATACCATATGCTTAGAAAATCAATTTGTACGCACCCAATGGAACTCCTAGATGACGTGTGTCATATGGAATCTTGCTTCGGTCCATTTGTAGACATTGTAAGTTTTAGTGCAAGATAGGTGCACAGTTTGTGCCTAATTCACCATAGTCTAAGAAACCATTTTGGACGCACTATTTGGTACTCCTAGGTGAAGAGGCTCAAGTGAAAGCTTGGTATGGTCAGTTTGGAGATAGTGCTAATCCTTATGCAAGGTAGGTGCATGGTATGCATGGAACATTGGAAATCAATTTGGATGCACCCGATGGAACTCCTTGATGACGTGTGTCATAGGGAATGTCGCTTCGGTTCATTTGAAGACATTGTTAGTTTTGGTGTAAGATAGGTGCACAGTTTGCACCAAATGCACCATAGTCTAAGAAACCATTTTGTATGCACTTGTTGGTACTCCTAGGTGAAGGGGCTCAAGCGGATGCTCGATTTGGTCTATTTGGAGATAGTGCTAATCTTGATCCATGATAGGTGCACGGTTTGCATGGAACACACCAAATGCTTGGAAATCAATCTGGACGCACATGATGGAACTCCTAGATGACGTGTGTCATACGAAATCTCACTTCGGTCTATTTGGAGACAGTGTTAGTTTCGGTGCAAGATAGGTGCAAGGTTTGTACATAATGCAGCATAGGCTAAGAAACCATTTTGGACGCACCCGATGGTACTCGTAGGTAAAAGGCTCAAGTGAAAGCTCGGTTTGGTCTATTTCGAGAGAGTGCTAATCTTGATGCAAGATAGATGTACGGTCTGCATGGAACATACCATATGCTTAAAAATTAATTTGGACACACCCGATAGAACTCCTTGATGACGTGTGTCATATGGAATCTCGCTTTAGTGTGTTTACGGACAGTATTAGTTTTGGTGCAACATATGTGCACGGTTTGCGTCTAATGCACCAAAGTCTAAGAAACCATTTTGGAAGTTGGTACTCCTAGGTGAAGAGGCTCAAGTGCAGGCTCGGTTTGGTCTGTTTAGAGATAGTCCTAATCTTGATGCAAGATAGTTGCACGATTTGCATGGAACATACCATATGCTCAGAAATCAATTTGGACACACCAGATGGAACTCCTAGATGACATGTGTCATATGGAATCTCACTTCAGTCCGTTTAGAAATAGCGTTAGTTTCGGTGCAAGATAGGTGCACGGTTTGCACCTAATGCACCATAGGATAAGAAACCATTTTGGACGCACCCGATGGTACTCCTAGGTCAAGGGGCTCAAGTGAAAGCTCCGTTTCGTCTGTTTAGAGATAGTGCTAATCTTGATGCAAGATAGATGCACGGTTTGCATGGAACATATGATATGCTCAGAAATCAATTTGAACGCACCTGATATAACTCCTTGATGATGTGTGTCATATGGAATCTTGCTTCAGTTCATTTCTAGACAATGTTAGTTTTGGTAGAAGATATGTGCACGGTTTACGCCTAATGCACCATAGGCTATGAAACCATTTTATACGCACCTGATGGTGCTCATAGTTGAAGAGGCTCAAGTGGAGGCTCGATTTGGTCTGTTCAGATATAGTGCTAATCTTGATGCAAGATAGTTGCACAGTTTGCATGGAACGTACCATATGTTAAGAAATCAATTTGGACGCACCCAATGGAACTCCTAGATGATGTGTGTCATATGGAATCTTGCTTCTGTCTATTTGGAGATAATGTTAGTTTCGGTGCAACAAAGGTGCATAGTTTGTGCCTAATGCACCATAGTCGAAGAAACCATTTTTGACGCACCTGTTTGTACTCCTAGATGAAGAGGCTCAAGTGGAAGCTCGGTTCGGTCTGTTTGGAGATAGTGCTAATCTTGATGCAAGATAGGTGCACGGTATGCATGGAACATACCATATGCTTGGAAATCAATTTGGATGCACCCGATGGAACTCATTGATGACGTGTGTCATATGGAATCTCGCTTTGGTCTGTTTAGAAACAGTATTAGTTTCTGTGCAAGATATGTGCATGGTTTGCGCCTAATGCACCATAGTCTAAGAAACCATTTTGGATGCACCTGTTGGTACTTCGGTGAAGAGGCTCAAGTGGAAGCTCGGTTTGATCTGTTTGGAGATAGTGCTAATCTTGATGCAAGATAAGTGCATGATTTGCAAGGAACATACCATATGCTTAGAAAATCAATTTGTACGCACCCAATGGAACTCCTAGATGACGTGTGTCATATGGAATCTTGCTTCGGTCCATTTGTAGACATTGTAAGTTTTAGTGCAAGATAGGTGCACAGTTTGTGCCTAATTCACCATAGTCTAAGAAACCATTTTGGACGCACTATTTGGTACTCTTAGGTGAAGAGGCTCAAGTGAAAGCTTGGTATGGTCAGTTTGGAGATAGTGCTAATCCTTTTGCAAGGTAGGTGCATGGTATGCATGGAACATTGGAAATCAATTTGGATGCACCCGATGGAACTCCTTGATGACGTGTGTCATATGGAATGTCGCTTCGGTTCATTTGAAGACATTGTTAGTTTTGGTGTAAGATAGGTGCACAGTTTGCACCAAATGCACCATAGTCTAAGAAACCATTTTGTATGCACTTGTTGGTACTCCTAGGTGAAGGGGCTCAAGTGGATGCTCGATTTGGTCTATTTGGAGATAGTGCTAATCTTGATCCATGATAGGTGCACGGTTTGCATGGAACATACCAAATGCTTGGAAATCAATCTGGACGCACATGATGGAACTCCTAGATGACGTGTGTCATACGAAATCTCACTTCGGTCTATTTGGAGACAGTGTTAGTTTCGGTGCAAGATAGGTGCAAGGTTTGTACATAATGCAGCATAGGCTAAGAAACCATTTTGGACGCACCCGATGGTACTCGTAGGTAAAAGGCTCAAGTGAAAGCTCGGTTTGGTCTATTTCGAGAGAGTGCTAATCTTGATGCAAGATAGATGTACGGTCTGCATGGAACATACCATATGCTTAAAAATTAATTTGGACACACCCGATAGAACTCCTTGATGACGTGTGTCATATGGAATCTCGATTTAGTGTGTTTACAGACAGTATTAGTTTTGGTGCAAGATATGTGCACGGTTTGCGCCTAATGCACCAAAGTCTAAGAAACCATTTTGGAAGTTGGTACTCCTAGGTGAAGAGGCTCAAGTGCAGGCTCGGTTTGGTCTGTTTAGAGATAGTCCTAATCTTGATGCAAGATAGTTGCACGATTTGCATGGAACATACCATATGCTCAGAAATCAATTTGGACACACCAGATGGAACTCCTAGATGACATGTGTCATATGGAATCTCACTTCAGTCCGTTTAGAAATAGCGTTAGTTTCGGTGCAAGATAGGTGCACGGTTTGCACCTAATGCACCATAGGATAAGAAACCATTTTGGACGCACCCGATGGTACTCCTAGGTCAAGGGGCTCAAGTGAAAGCTCCGTTTCGTCTGTTTAGAGATAGTGCTAATCTTGATGCAAGATAGATGCACGGTTTGCATGGAACATATGATATGCTCAGAAATCAATTTGAACGCACCTGATATAACTCCTTGATGATGTGTGTCATATGGAATCTTGCTTCAGTTCGTTTCTAGACAGTGTTAGTTTTGGTAGAAGATATGTGCACGGTTTACGCCTAATGCACCATAGGCTATGAAACCATTTTATACGCACCTGATGGTACTCATAGTTGAAGAGGCTCAAGTGGAGGCTCGATTTGGTCTGTTCAGATATAGTGCTAATCTTGATGCAAGATAGTTGCACAGTTTGCATGGAACGTACCATATGTTAAGAAATCAATTTGGACGCACCCAATGGAACTCCTAGATGATGTGTGTCATATGGAATCTTGCTTCGGTCTATTTGGAGATAATGTTAGTTTCGGTGCAACAAAGGTGCATAGTTTGTGCCTAACGCACCATAGTCGAAGAAACCATTTTTGACGCACCTGTTTGTACTCCTAGATGAAGAGGCTCAAGTGGAAGCTCGGTTCGGTCTGTTTGGAGATAGTGCTAATCTTGATGCAAGATAGGTGCACGGTATGCATGGAACATACCATATGCTTGGAAATCAATTTGGATGCACCCGATGGAACTCCTTGATGACGTGTGTCATATGGAATCTCGCTTTGGTCTGTTTAGAAACAGTATTAGTTTCTGTGCAAGATATGTGCATGGTTTGCGCCTAATGCACCATAGTCTAAGAAACCATTTTGGATGCACCTGTTGGTACTTCGGTGAAGAGGCTCAAGTGGAAGCTCGGTTTGATCTGTTTGGAGATAGTGCTAATCTTGATGCAAGATAAGTGCATGATTTGCAAGGAACATATCATATGCTTAGAAAATCAATTTGTACGCACCCAATGGAACTCCTAGATGACGTGTGTCATATGGAATCTTGCTTCGGTCCATTTGTAGACATTGTAAGTTTTAGTGCAAGATAGGTGCACAGTTTGTGCCTAATTCACCATAGTCTAAGAAACCATTTTGGACGCACTATTTGGTACTCCTAGGTGAAGAGGCTCAAGTGAAAGCTTGGTATGGTCAGTTTGGAGATAGTGCTAATCCTTATGCAAGGTAGGTGCATGGTATGCATGGAACATTGGAAATCAATTTGGATGCACCCGATGGAACTCCTTGATGACGTGTGTCATATAGAATTTCGCTTCGGTTCATTTGAAGACATTGTTAGTTTTGGTGTAAGATAGGTGCACAGTTTGCACCAAATGCACCATAGTCTAAGAAACCATTTTGTATGCACTTGTTGGTACTCCTAGGTGAAGGGGCTCAAGTGGATGCTCGATTTGGTCTATTTGGAGATAGTGCTAATCTTGATCCATGATAGGTGCACGGTTTGCATGGAACACACCAAATGCTTGGAAATCAATCTGGACGCACATGATGGAACTCCTAGATGACGTGTGTCATACGAAATCTCACTTCGGTCTATTTGGAGACAGTGTTAGTTTCGGTGTAAGATAGGTGCAAGGTTTGTACATAATGCAGCATAGGCTAAGAAACCATTTTGGACGCACCCGATGGTACTCGTAGGTAAAAGGCTCAAGTGAAAGCTCGGTTTGGTCTATTTCGAGAGAGTGCTAATCTTGATGCAAGATAGATGTACGGTCTGCATGGAACATACCATATGCTTAAAAATTAATTTGGACACACCCGATAGAACTCCTTGATGACGTGTGTCATATGGAATCTCGATTTAGTGTGTTTACAGACAGTATTAGTTTTGGTGCAAGATATGTGCACGGTTTGCGCCTAATGCACCAAAGTCTAAGAAACCATTTTGGAAGTTGGTACTCCTAGGTGAAGAGGCTCAAGTGCAGGCTCGGTTTGGTCTGTTTAGAGATAGTCCTAATCTTGATGCAAGATAGTTGCACGATTTGCATGGAACATACCATATGCTCAGAAATCAATTTGGACACACCAGATGGAACTCCTAGATGACATGTGTCATATGGAATCTCACTTCAGTCCGTTTAGAAATAGCGTTAGTTTCGGTGCAAGATAGGTGCACGGTTTGCACCTAATGCACCATAGGATAAGAAACCATTTTGGACGCACCCGATGGTACTCCTAGGTCAAGGGGCTCAAGTGAAAGCTCCATTTCGTCTGTTTAGAGATAGTGCTAATCTTGATGCAAGATAGATGCACGGTTTGCATGGAACATATGATATGCTCAGAAATCAATTTGGACGCACCTGATATAACTCCTTGATGATGTGTGTCATATGGAATCTTGCTTCAGTTCGTTTCTAGACAGTGTTAGTTTTGGTAGAAGATATGTGCACGGTTTACGCCTAATGCACCATAGGCTATGAAACCATTTTATACGCACCTGATGGTACTCATAGTTGAAGAGGCTCAAGTGGAGGCTCGATTTGGTCTGTTCAGATATAGTGCTAATCTTGATGCAAGATAGTTGCACAGTTTGCATGGAACGTACCATATGTTAAGAAATCAATTTGGACGCACCCAATGGAACTCCTAGATGATGTGTGTCATATGGAATCTTGCTTCGGTCTATTTGGAGACATTGTTAGTTTCGGTGCAACAAAGGTGCATAGTTTGTGCCTAATGCACCATAGTCGAAGAAACCATTTTTGACGCACCTGTTTGTACTCCTAGATGAAGAGGCTCAAGTGGAAGCTCGGTTCGGTCTGTTTGGAGATAGTGCTAATCTTGATGCAAGATAGGTGCACGGTATGCATGGAACATACCATATGCTTGGAAATCAATTTGGATGCACCCGATGGAACTCCTTGATGACGTGTGTCATATGGAATCTCGCTTTGGTCTGTTTAGAAACAGTGTTAGTTTCGGTGCAAGAGATGTGCATGGTTTGTGCCTAATGCACCATAGTTTAAGAAACCATTTTGAAACCACCTGTTGGTACTTTGTTGAAGAGGCTCAAGTGGAAGCTCAGTTTGATCTGTTTGGAGATAGTGCTAATCTTGGTGCAAGATAGGTGCATGATTTGCAAGGAACATACCATATGCTTAGAAATCAATTTGGACGCACCCAATGGAACTCCTAGTTGACGTGTGTCATATGGAATCTTGCTTCGGTCCATTTGTAGACATTGTAAGTTTTAGTGCAAGATAGGTGCACAGTTTGCGCCTAATGCACCGTAGTCTAAGAAACCATTTTGGACGCACTATTTGGTACTCCTGGGTGAAGAGGCTCAAGTGGAAGCTTGGTTCAGTCAGTTTGGAGATAGTGCTAATCCTTATGCAAGGTAGGTGCATGGTTTGCATGGAACATACCATATGGTTGGAAATCAATTTGGATGCACCCGATGGAACTCATTGATGACGTGTGTCATATGGAATCTCGCTTCGGTCCATTTGGAGACATTGCTAGTTTCGGTGCAAGATAGGTGCACAGTTTGCACCTAATGCACCACAGTCTAAGAAACCATTTTGGACGCACTTGTTGGTACTCCTAGGTGAAGGGGCTCAAGTGGATGCTCGGTTCGGTCTGTTTGGAGATAGTGCTAACTTTGATGCAAGATAGGTGCACGGTTTGCATGGAACATACCAAATACTTGAAAATTAATCTGGACGCACATGATGGAACTCCTAGATGACGTGTGTCATACGAAATCTTGCTTCGGTCTATTTGGAGACAGTGTTAGTTTTGGTGCAAGATAGGTGCAAGGGCACATAATGCAGCCTAGGCTAAGAAACCATTTTGGACGCACCCGATGGTACTCCTAGGTAAAAGGCTCAAGTGAAAGCTCGGTTTGCTCTATTTGGAGTTAGTGCTAAACTTGATGCAAGATAGATGCATGGTCTGCATGAACGTACCATATGCTCAGAAATTAATTTGGACACACCCGATAGAACTCTTTCATGAACAGTTTGCGCCTAAAGCACCATAGTCTAAGAAACCATTTTGGACACACTATT
Organism: Sorghum bicolor; assembly: GCF_000003195.3. NCBI lineage: Eukaryota > Viridiplantae > Streptophyta > Magnoliopsida > Poales > Poaceae > Sorghum > Sorghum bicolor. The sequence goes on from NW_018396402.1 coordinate 87,329, forward strand.
TGGTACTCCTGGGTGAAGAGGCTCAAGTGGAAGCTTGGTTCGGTCTGTTTGGAGATACTGCTAATCCTTATGCAAGGTAGGTGCATGGTTTGCATGGAACATACCGTATGCTTGCAGATCAATTTGGATGCACCCGATGGAACTCCTTGATGACGTGTGTCATATGGAATCTCGCTTCGGTCCATTTGGAGACATTGTTAGTTTTGGTGCAAGATAGGTGCACAGTTTGCGCCTAATGCACCAAAGTCTAAGAAACCATTTCGGAAGCACCTGTTGGTACTCCTAGATGAAGAGGCTCAAGTGGAGGCTCGGTTCGGTCTGTTTAGAGATAGTGCTAATCTTAATGCAAGATACGAGCACGATTTGCATGGAACATACCATATGCTCAGAAATCAATTTGGACACACCAGATGGAACTCCTCGATGACATGTGTGATTTGGAATCTCACTTCGGTCCATTTAGAGACTGTGTTAGTTTCGGTGCAAGATAGGTGCACGGTTTGCACCTAATGCACCATAGGATAAGAAACCATTTTGGATGCACCTGTTGGTACTCCTAGGTCACGGGGCTCAAGTGAAAGCTCGGTTTGGTCTGTTTGGAGATAGTGCTAATCTTGATGCAAGATAGATGCATGGTTTGCATAGAACATACGATATGCTCATAAATCAATTAGGACGCACCTGATATAACTCCTTGATGATGTGTGTCATATGGAATCTTACTTCGGTTCATTTAGAGACAGTGCTAGTTTTGGTAGAAGATATGTGCATGGTTTACGCCTAATGCACCATAGGCTAAGAAACCATTTTAGACACACCCGATAGTACTCGTAGTTGAAGAGGCTCCAGTGGAGGCTCGATTTGATTTGTTCGGATAAAGTGCTAATCTTGATGCAATATAGTTGCACAGTTTGCATGGCATGTACCATATGTTAAGAAATAAATTTGGACGCACCCAATGGAACTCCTAGATGACGTGTGTCATATGGAATCTCGCTTCGGTCTGTTTGGAGACAATGATAGTTTTGGTGCAAGATAGGTGCACAGTTTGCACCTAATGCACCATAGTCTAAGAAACCATTTTGGATGCACTTGTTGGTACTCTCAAGTGGATGCTCGGTTCGATCTATTTGGAGATAGTGCTAATCTTGATTCAAGACAGGTGCACGGTTTGCATGGAACATACCATATCCTTGGAAATCAATTTGGATGCACCCAATGGAACTCCTTGATGATGTGTGTCATATGGAATCTCGCTTTGGTCTGTTTAGAAACAGTGTTAGTTTCAGTGCAAGTTATGTGCATAATTTGTGCCTAATGTACCATAGTCTAAGAAACCATTTTGGAAGCACCTATTGGTACTTCGGCGAAGAGGCTCAAGTGGAAGCTCAGTTTGATCTATTTGGAGATAGTGCTAATATTGATGCAAGATAGGTGCATGATTTGCAAGGAACATACCATATGCTTAGAAATCAATTTGGACGCACCCAATGAAACTCCTAGATGACGTGTGTCATATGGAATCCTGCTTCTGTAGACATTGTAAGTTTTAGTGCAAGATAGGTGCATAGTTTGCGCCTAATGCACCATAGTCTAAGAGACCATTTTGGACGCACTATTTGGTACTCCTGGGTGAAGATGCTCAAGTGAAAGCTTGGTTTGGTCAGTTTGGAGATAGTGCTAATCGTTATGCAAGGTAGGTGCATGGTTTGCATGGAACATACCATATGCTTGGAAATCAATTTGGATGCACCCGATGGAACTCCTTGATGACGTGTGTCATATGGAATCTCGCTTCGGTCCATTTGGACACATTATTAGTTTCGGTGTAAGATAGGTGCACAGTTTGCACCTAATGCACCATAGTCTAAGAAACCATTTTGTAAGCACTTGTTGGTACTCCTAGGTGAAGGGGCTCAAGTGGATGCCCGGTTTGGTCTGTTTGGAGATAGTGCTAATCAGGATCCAAGATAGGTGCACGGTTTGCATGGAACATACCAAATGCTTGGAAATCAATCTAGATGCACATGATGGAACTCCTAGATGACGAGTGTCATACGAAATCTTGCTTCGGTCTATTTGCAGACAATGTTAGTTTCGGTGCAACATAGGTGCAAGGTTTGTACATAATGCAGCATAGGCTAAGAAACCATTTTGGACGCACCCGATGGTACTCCTAGGTAAAAGGCTCAAGTGGAGGCTCGGTTCAGTCTGTTTAGAGATAGTCCTAATCTTGATGCAAGATAGGTGCACGATTTACATGGAACATACCATATGCTCAGAAATCAATTTGGACACACCAGATGGAACTCCTAGATGACATGTGTCATATGGAATCTCACTTCAGTTCGTTTAGAGACAGCGTTAGTTTCGGTACAAGATAGGTGCACGGTTTGCACCTAATGCACCATAGGATAAGAAACCATTTTGGACGCACCCGATGGTACTCCTAGTTCAAGGGGCTCAAGTGAAAGCTCGGTTTGGTCTGTTTGGAGATAGTGCTAATCTTGATGCAAGATAGATGCACGGTTTGCATGGAACATATGATATGCTCAGAAATCAATTAGGACGCAACAGATATAACTCCTTGATGATGTGTGTCATATGGAATCTTGCTTCGGTTCGTTTAGAGACAGTGTCAGTGTTGGTAGAAGATATGTGCACGGTTTACGCCTAATGCACCATAGGCTAAGAAAACAATTTTAGACGCACCCGATGGTACTCATAGTTGAAAAGGCTCAAGTGGAGGCTCGATTTGGTTTGTTCAGATATAGTGCTAATCTTGTTGCAAGATAGTTGCACAGTTTGCATGGAACGTACCATATGTTAAGAAATCAATTTGGACGCACCTAATGGAACTCCTAGATGATGTGTGTCATATGGAACCTCACTTTGGTGTGTTTAGAGACAATGTTAGTTTCGGTGCAAGATAGGTGCATAGTTTGTGCCTAATGCACCAGTCTAAGAAACCATTTTTGACACACCTGTTTGTACTCCTAGATGAAGAGGCTCAAGTGGAAGCTCGGTTCGGTCTGTTTGGAGATAGTGCTAACATTGATGCAAGATTGGTGCATGGTTTGCACGGAACATACCATATGCTTGGAAATCAATTTAGATGCACCCGATGGAACTCCTTGATGACGTGTGTCATATGGAATCTTGCTTTGGTCTGTTTAGAAACAGTGTTAGTTTCGGTGCAATATATGTGCATGGTTTGCGCCTAATGCACCATAGTCTAAGAAACCATTTTGGAAGCACCTGTTGGTACTTCGATGAAGAGGCTCAAGTGGAAGCTCGGTTTGATCTGTTTGGAGATAGTGCTAATCTTGGTGCAAGATTGGTGCATGATTTGCAAGGAACATACCATGTGGTTAGAAATCAATTTGGACGCACCCAATGGAACTCCTAGATGACGTGTATCATATGGAATCTTGCTTCGGTCCGTTTGTAGACATTGTAAGTTTTAGTGCAAGATAGGTGCACAGTTTGTTCCTAATGCACCATAGTCTAAGAAACCATTTTGGACACACTATTTGTTACTCCATGGTGAAGAGGCTCAAGTGGAAGCTTGGTTTGGTCAGTTTGGAGATAGTGCTAATCCTTATGCAAGGTAGGTGCATGGTTTGCATGGAACATTGGAAATCAATTTGGATGCACCCGATGGAACTCCTTGATGACGTGTGTCATATGAAATCTCGCTTCGGTCCATTTGGAGACATTGTTAGTTTTGGTGTAAGATAGGTGCACAGTTTGCACCAATGCACCATAGTCTAAGAAACCATTTTGTATGCACTTGTTGGTACTCCTAGGTGAAGGGCTCAAGTGGATGCTCGGCTTGGTCTGTTTGGAGATAGAGCTAATCTTGATCCAAGATAGGTGCACGGTTTGCATAGAACGTACCAAATGCTTGGAAATCAATCTGGACACACATGATGGAACTCCTAAATGATGTGTGTCATATGAAATCTTGCTTCGGTCTGTTTGGAGACAGTGTTAGTTACGGTGCAAGATCTGTGCAAGGTTTGTACATAATGCAGCATAGGCTAAGAAACCATTTTGGACGCACCCGATGGTACTCCTAGGTAAAGGCTCAAGTGAAAGCTCGGTTTGGTCTATTTGGAGAGAGTGTTAATCTTGATGCAAGATAGATGCATAGTCTGCATGGAACGTACCATATGCTTAAAAATTAATTTGGACACACCCGATAGAACTCCTTGATGACGTGTGTCATATGGAATCTCGCTTTGGTGTGCTTAGAGACAGTATTAGTTTTGGTGCAAGATATGTGCACGGTTTGCGCCTAATGCACCAAAGTCTAAGAAACCATTTTGGCAGCACCTGTTGGTACTCCTAGGTGAAGAGGCTCCAGTGGAGGCTCGGTTTGGTCTGTTTAGAGATAGTCCTAATCTTGATGCAAGATAGGTGCACGATTTAAATGAAACATACCATATGTTCAGAAATCAATTTGGACACACCAGATGGAACTCCTAGATGACATGTGTCATATGGAATCTCACTTCGGTCCATTTAGAGACAGCGTTAGTTTCGGTGCAAGATATGCACCATAGGATAGGAAACCATTTTGGACGCACCCGATGGTACTCTTAGGTCAAGGGGCTCAAGTGAAAGCTCTGTTTTGTCTGTTTGGAGATAGTGCTAATCTTGATGCAAGATAGATGCACGATTTGCATGGAACATATGATATGCTCAGAAATCAATTAGGACGCACCTGATATAACTCCTTGATGATGTTTGTCATATGGAATCTTGCTTCGGTTCGTTTAGAGACAGTGTCAGTGTTGGTAGAAGATATGTGCACGGTTTATGCCTAATGCACCATAGGCTAAGAAACAATTTTAGACGCACCCGATGGTACTCATAGTTGAAAAGGCTCAAGTGGAGGCTCGATTTGGTCTGTTTAGATATAGTGCTAATCTTGATGCAAGATAGTTGCACAGTTTGCATGGAACGTATCATATGTTAAGAAATCAAATTGGAAGCACCTAATGGAACTCCTAGATGATGTGTGTCATATGGAACCTCACTTTGGTGTGTTTAGAGATAATGTTAGTTTCGGTGCAAGATAGGTGCATAGTTCGTGCCTAATGCACCAGTCTAAGAAACCATTTTTGACGCACCTGTTTGTACTCCTAGATGAAGAGGCTCAAGTGGAAGCTCGGTTCGGTCTGTTTGGAGATAGTGCTAACATTGATGCAAGATTGGTGCACGGTTTGCATGGAACATACCATATGCTCAGAAATCAATTTGGACGCACTAGATGGAACTCCTAGATGACATGTGTATGGAATCTCACTTCGGTCTGTTTAGAGAAAGTGTTAGTTTCGGTGCAAGATAGGTGCACTGTTTGCACCTAATGCACCATAGGAGAAGAAACCATTTTGGACACACCCGATGGTACTCCTAGGTCAAGGGGATCAAGTGAAAGCTCGGTTTGGTCTGTTTGGAGATAGTGCTAATCTTGATGCAAGATAGATGCACGGTTTGCATGGAACATACGATATGCTCAAAAATCAATTAGTCGCACCTGATATAACTCCTTGATGATGTGTGTCATATGGTATCTTGCTTCGGTTCGTTTAGATACAGTGTTAGTTTTGGTAGAACATATGTGCACGGTTTATGCCTAGGCTAAGAAATCATTTTAGACGCACGCGATGGTACTCGTAGTTGAAGAGGCTCAAGTGGAGGCTCGATTTGGTCTGTTCACATATAGTGCTAATCTTGATGCAAGATGGTTGCACAGTTTGTATGGAACGTACCATATGTTATGAAATCAATTTGGACGCACCCAATGGAACTCCTAGATGACGGTGTCATATGGAATCTCGCTTCGGTCTGTTTGGAGACAATGTTAGTTTCGGTGCAAGATAGGTGCATAGTTTGTGCCTAATGCACCATAGTCTAAGAAACCATTTGTGACGCACCTGTTGGTACTCCTAGATCAAGAGGCTCAAGTGGAAGCTCGGTTCGGTCTTTCTAGAGATAGTGCTAATCTTCATGCAAGATAGGTGCACGGTTTGCATGGAACATAACATATGCTTGGAAATCAATTTGGATGCACCCGGTGGAACTCCTTGATGATGTGTGTCATATGGAATCTCACTTCGGTCCGTTTAGAGACAGTGTTAGTTTCGGTGTAAGGTTGGTGCACAATTTGCACCTAATGCACCATAGGATAAGAAACCATTTTGGACACACCCGATGGTACTCCTAGGTCAAGGGGCTCAAGTGAAAGCTCGGTTTGGTCTGCTTGGAGATAGTGCTAATCTTAATGCAAGATAGATGCATGGTTTGCATGGAACATACGATATGCTTAGAAGTCAATTAGGACGCACCTGATATAACTACTTGATGATGTGTGTCATATGGAATCTTGCTTCGGTTTATTTAGAGACAGTGTTAGCTTTGGTAGAAGATATGTGCACGGTTTACGCCTAATGCACCATAGGCTAAGAAACCATTTTAGACGCACCTGATGGTACTCGCAGTTGAAGAGGCTCAAGTGGAGGCTCGATTTGGTCTGTTCGGATATAGTGCTAATCTTGATGCAAGATAGTTGCACAGTTTGCATGGAACGTACCATATGTTAAGAAATCAATTTGGACGAACCCAATGGAACTCTTAGATGACTTGTGTCATATGAAATCTCGCTTCATTCTGTTTGGTGATAATGATAGTTTTGGTGCAAGATAGGTGCATAGTTTGTGCCTAATGCACCATAGTTTGAGAAACCATTTTTGACGCACCTGTTTGTACTCCTAGATGAAGAGGCTCAAGTGGAAGCTTGGTTCGGTCTGTTTGGAGATTGTGCTAATCTTGATGCAAGATAGGTGCACGTTTTGCATGGAACATACCATATGCTTGGAAATCAATTTGGATGCACCCGATCAAACTCCTTGATGACATGTGTCATATGGAATCTTGCTTTGGTCTGTTCAGAAACAGTGTTAGTTTCGATGCAAGATATGTGTGCATGGTTTGCGCCTAATGCACCTTAGTCTAAGAAATCATTTTGGAAGCACCTGCTAGTACTTCCATGAAGAGGCTCAAGTAGAAGCTTGGTTTGATCTGTTTGGAGATAGTGCTAATCTTGATGCAAGATAGGTGCATGATTTGCAAGGAACATACCATATGCTTAGAAAAAAATTTGGACGCACCCAATGGAACTCCTAGATAACGTGTGTCATATGGAATCTTTCTGCGGTCCGTTTGTAGACATTGTAAGTTTTAGTGCAAGATAGGTGCACAGTTTGCGCATAATGCACCATAGTCTAAGAAACCATTTTGGACGCACTATTTGGTACTCCTGGGTGAAGGGGCTCAAGTGGATGCTCGGTTTGGTCTATTTGGAGATAGTGCTAATCTTGATGCAAGATAGGTACACGGTTTGCATGGAACATACCAAATGCTTGGAAATCAATCTGGACGAACATGATGGAACTCCTAGATGACGTGTGTCATACAAAATCTTGCTTCGGTCTGTTTGGAGATAGTGTTAGTTTCGGTGCAAGATAGGTGCAAGGTTTGCATATAATGCAGCATAGGCTAAGAAACCATTTTGGACGCACCCGATGGTACTCCTAGGTAAAAGGCTCAAGTGGAAGCTTGGTTTTGTCTATTTTGAGATAGTACTAATCTTGATGCAAGATAGATGCATGGTCTACATGGAACGTACCATATGGTTAGAAATTAATTTGGACACACCCGATAGAACTCCTTGATGACGTGTGTCATATGGAATCTCGCTTTGGTGTGCTTAGAGACAGTATTAGTTTCGGAGAAGATATGTGCACGGTTTGCGCCTAATGCACCAAAGTCTAAGAAACCATTTTGGAAGCACCTGTTGGTACTCCTAGGTGAAGATTCTGAAGTGGAGGCTCGGTTCGATCTATTTAGAGATAGTGCTAATCTTGATGCAAGATAGGTGCACGATTTGCATGGAACATACCATATGCTCAGAAATCAATTTCGACGCACCACATGGAACTCCTAAATGACATGTGTCATATGGAATCTTGCTTTGGTCTGTTCAGAAACAGTGTTAGTTTCGATGCAAGATATGTGTGCATGGTTTGCGCCTAATGCACCATAGTCTAAGAAATCATTTTGGAAGCACCTGCTAGTACTTCCTTGAAGAGGCTCAAGTAGAAGCTTGGTTTGATCTGTTTGGAGATAGTGCTAATCTTGATGCAAGATAGGTGCATGATTTGCAAGGAACATACCATATGCTTAGAAATAAATTTGGACGCACCCAATGGAACTCCTAGATAACGTGTGTCATATAGAATCTTTCTGCGGTCCGTTTGTAGACATTGTAAGTTTTAGTGCAAGATAGGTGCACAGTTTGCGCCTAATGCACCATAGTCTAAGAAACCATTTTGGACGCACTATTTGGTACTCCTGGGTGAAGGGGCTCAAGTGGATGCTCGGTTTGGTCTATTTGGAGATAGTGCTAATCTTGATGCAAGATAGGTACACGGTTTGCATGGAACATACCAAATGCTTGGAAATCAATCTGGACGAACATGATGGAACTCCTAGATGACGTGTGTCATACAAAATCTTGCTTCGGTCTGTTTGGAGATAGTGTTAGTTTCGGTGCAAGATAGGTGCAAGGTTTGCATATAATGCAGCATAGGCTAAGAAACCATTTTGGACGCACCCGATGGTACTCCTAGGTAAAAGGCTCAAGTGGAAGCTTGGTTTTGTCTATTTTGAGATAGTACTAATCTTGATGCAAGATAGATGCATGGTCTACATGGAACGTACCATATGGTTAGAAATTAATTTGGACACACCCGATAGAACTCCTTGATGACGTGTGTCATATGGAATCTCGCTTTGGTGTGCTTAGAGACAGTATTAGTTTCGGAGAAGATATGTGCACGGTTTGCGCCTAATGCACCAAAGTCTAAGAAACCATTTTGGAAGCACCTGTTGGTACTCCTAGGTGAAGATTCTCAAGTGGAGGCTCGGTTCGATCTATTTAGAGATAGTGCTAATCTTGATGCAAGATAGGTTCACGATTTGCATGGAACATACCATATGCTCAGAAATCAATTTCGATGCACCACATGGAACTCCTAGATGACATGTGTCATATGTGATGTGAACCCACTAGGGTTTTCGCCTGATCTTTCGATGAGAGGCGCTGGATAACTCGATTAGTGAATGGAGATGACGTTCACGGCCCGACTACAGCCCTCAAGACTGCGCCTTAGCAACCGATACACCGCCTCCAATGGCTGTCACGATCTTGTGGAGCGCAACACCCGGCCACTAGGGCACTCGTCCTGCAAGCAATCGAAGAACCAGCAAGAACAAGTAGAACAAGTACTAAATTACCAGATGTAAATGAAGGTTTCAAACTCAATCTCTAATGAAGTGGGGTTTCGAAAACAAGAAGACGGGCGGCTGGATCAGCACGCGCGTTTACAAGCAAGTAGCGAAGGCTAAACTTTATCTAATCAAAACCCAGTTGTTCATGGCGGCTCTAGATGTAAATAAATAGAGGGGAGGACGACCAAAGGGGTGCTAGAGTCGTCCTCCAACCCTAGGACGCGTCCCTAATGGACTCAACTTGATACATGGGCCATTGGTCCAAAATAGGGTGACGCAGCACCAAAATAGAAAAAGGTGTCGGCACGAAAACAAGGACTGCGCCCGACTCATAAGCCGCATAGATATGTGGTTGGACCCATTGGAAAGTAGACTTCATGAGCTTTCCAACAAGTATAGGAACGTCCCAGTTGGATTCCATATGACGCCGTGGTGATCCATACAAGTTAGAGTTATTTTCCAGTCCGAATCCAACTCCCAAAACGTGTTGGGTTTGGACTCTTTGTTTCCTTGCTTTAGAAACGACGTGGTAACTTGACAGAGGATGTTGTGGAGGCTTGGACCTGATCTCCAATCACCTTTGTTAAGTTATCACTCTTCCCATATGCAATCAGCCCTTGAAGTTGGTGTTGCCTCAAATTCTGAATGCAGTTGAACCTTCCCTTGCTGATCTTGTCCATTATTCCTGAGCAACACCAAAGTGCACGTGGATCCATTGTCTAAATATGATTGACAAGAGTTTAAAGCTGAACTTACTTGAAGGTTGAGTTGACGGGCACGAGCACGAGTAAGAGGACCAGCTATAGGTTGTGTCGGAGAGGATGTAGGATATGTATCGCTGGTGGATGTAGGATATGTATCGCTGGTGGATTTAGGATATGTATCGCTGGTGGATGTAGGATATGTATCGCTGGTGTTGATGTCCTCATCATCCTCCCTTTCTTGCATTTGAGTTGTCCTCGACTCAAGCTCATCTTCCTCACCCAAATAAGGCTTCAAATCTGCAATGTTAAATGTGGGACTAACCCCAAAATCTTTGTCTAGTAGTTCTTGCACTTGTCGCTGAATTTCCTTTGTTTCCTCCGGGTTTGTCCTGTATGGTGCACGATTTGGCAAAACTGATCCAGGAATAAGATCAATTTGGTGCTCAATCCCGCGTAGTGGAGGCAGCCCCGCTGGTACCTCACTTGGAAACACATCAGAATACTCCTGCAAAACGTTAGCAACAGCAGGGGGCAAAGAACATTGCATATCCTCAACTGAAATCAAAACATCCTTGCATATCAAAGCATAAGCAACAGAAGTGGATGCATTGAACTCATTAATATCTGATTTGGTAGCTATCATACAACGTCCTTTCAGTTTTATCTCATCTTTGTTACCAATTACAGATTTATCATTTTTATTGCTCTTGCTCTTTGCTTTAGTAGCCCTAGCAACATCAGTTTGCATAATAGTTTCAGGGGACATAGGATGCAACACAATTTTGCGATCATGGTATAGAAAAGAATACTGATTTGATCTACCATGATGCATAGAATCTCTATCAAATTGCTAAGGTCTACCTAGCAGAATGTTACAAGCTTGCATAGGCACAACATCACATTCAACAATATCTTTGTAGGATCCGATGGAAAAATTAATTCTCACAAGTCTAGTTACCTTTGCCTTACCACTGTTGTTCAGCCATTGGATGTAGTAGGGATGCGGGTGTGGCTTGGTGTTGAGGGCAAGCTTCTGCACCATATCGCTGCTTGCCAAGTTGTTGCAGCTACCTCCATCAATGATCATGCGACAAGAACGCTCTTTGATGACACACTTTGTTTGGAATAAAATGTGTCGCTGATTTTGCTCCGCCATCTCCATTTGTGCACTAAGCACTCGCTGCACGATCAAGCTCTCATAGTGGTCTGCTTCACCTGCATTAATATGTTCTTCTATTTGATCTTCATTACCTGCATGGTCAGTCGCAAGCAGTGCAAGTGTATCCTCATCAAAATCACTAGCAGATGAGTACTCACCATCATCCCTGACAATCATAACTCGCTTGTTTGGGCAGTCACGCATCATGTGCCCATATCCCTTGCATCGATGACACTGAACATCTCTTGTTCTTCCCGTGGAATTAACCGAGGTGGCACTAGCGATTGGTCTCTGGGCTGATTTAGTTGCTGTATTTGTGGAAGAATCATGTGGTTTGTCGCTATAGGAAGGTGGTGGAGCTATTGATCGGCTTGATGGAAGAGGTACACCACCCGACAATGTAGCAGATGTGCGTTGTTGCCAGGATTTCCCTGCAGAATTGTTAGATTTGGCACTAGAACATTGTCCCTGCACTTCCCTTTCAGCTTTACAAGCAAGATGAAACAAACGGGTTACGTTAGTATAATCTTTATAAGCAAGAATGTCCTGGATTTCACGATTTAACCCGCCCAAAAATCTAGCCATAGCAGGTTCTTCTTCCTCCTCTAAATTACATCGCAGCATACCCATTTGTAATTCCTGATAATATTCTTCTACACTTTTAGCACCTTGTCTCAATTGCTGCAACTTATTAATCATGTCACGTGCATAGTAAGAAGGAACAAATCTAGCCCTCATGACTTGTTTCAACGCATTCCAAGTTCTAGGTATGTTATTAGGATTTCTG